>NC_041397.2:70822046-70934546 GCF_900747795.2 Erpetoichthys calabaricus | reverse complement strand
AGACAACCACCAAACCTTCAGCAACTAATTGTCCAAAGCTCCCTAAGTGAACCAACAGAAAATGGCACATCTCTCTGCCTACAGAAAAGATGTAAAACGTGTGCCCACATTTATAATACAGACCGTATAGTTATACCACACTGCCAACTAGAACATCAAATAAAGGGATCATTTTCCTGCAGATCATCTAATATGGTCTACCTAATTCTCTGCATGAAATGCGCTGACACTGCACTCTATGTGGGAGAAACTGGACAAACACTCCACCAGAGAATGAATTTACACAGGTTCCACGTTAAACGTGGCAACACAGATGTTCCTGTAGCAGCCCACTTCAACAGCCATGGACACTGTGAGAGGAACTTTAAAGTCACAGTGCTTATGGGCAACTTCAAAACACAGCAAGAGAGAAAAGAATGGGAAGTTAAACTCATGCTAAAATTTAATACTTTACAACATGGATTGAATAGAGCCAAGAGTTTTATGGCCAGGTATGAGGATTGTTTGCATCTCTCAGACTGACAAAGACAACCTGACTACAGATCTACATTGTTTTGAAAAACTCATTTGAAACTTCTAAAGACTTTGTTGGACAGTCATCTTATCCAAAGATCTTGACCATACATTGTTCTTCTCTCTTGTTAAATGAACCCTAGCCTGAAGGAGTCTATTAATTTTTTACATTTAAGATTTCTCACTTAAAGATTTACCAATGTTGTTTCTTGTCCTAGGGTGTATATAAACACAGGGAACTCCAGTTTCTGTATTACATCTTGCCTGAAGAAGGGGCCTGAGTTGCCTTGAAAGCTTGCATATTGTAATATTTTTAGTTAGCCAATAAAAGGTGTCATTTTGCTTGACTTTTCACAACATTCATAATGGCTAACACGGCACAACACCCTAGTATTAAGAAGGAAAAAAATTGTGTTAAGGCATGACATTACGGCAGCAGGGACATTAGAAGTTCATGTGAGATAAAACAAATACTGATTTATTTCAAGGAAAAAAAAATGGAAGTTCCATTTTAGTGTGCAAGGTTCTAGATTGTGTAGCATCAACTGTCTCACCTTTCACTTATGTTACTTATGCATGCAGCTTTAGTGACTGGAAGGCATAGCTACTACTGAGTACTGTCATGGCATGGCCAGATAGATAGATAGATACTTTATTAATCCCAAGGGGAAATTCACATACTCCAGCAGCAGCATACTGATAAAGACAATATTAAATTAAAGAGTGATAACAATGCAGGTATACAGACAGACAATATATTTGTATAGCGTTAACGTTTACCCCCCCGGGTGGAATTGAAGAGTCGCATAGTGTGGGGGAGGAACGATATCCTCAGTCTGTCAGTGGAGCAGGACACTGACAGCAGTCTGTCTCTGAAGCTGCTCCTCTGTCTGGAGATGATACTATTCAGTGGATGCGGTGGATTCTCCATGATTGACAGGAGCCTGCTCAGTGCCCGTCGCTCTGCCACAGATGTCAAACTGTCCAGCTCCATGCCTACAATAGAGCCTGCCTTTCTCACCAGTTTGTCCAGGCGTGAGGCATCTCTCTTCTTTATGCTGCCTCCCCAGCACACCACCGCGTAGAAGAGGGTGCTCACCACAACCGTCTGGTAGAACATCTGCAGCATCTTATTGCAGATGTTGAAGGACGCCAGCCTTCTAAGGAAGTATAGTCGGCTCTGTCCTTTCTTGCACAGAGCATCAGTATTGGCAGTCCAGTCCAATTTATCATCCAGCTGCACTCCCAGGTATTTATAGGTCTGCACCCTCTGCACACAGTCACCTCTGATGATCACAGGGTCCATGAGGGGCTTGGGCCTCCTAAAATCCACCACCAGCTCCTTGGTTTTGCTGGTGTTCAGTTGTAGGTGGTTTGAGTCGCACCATTTAACAAAGTCCTTGATTAGGTCCCTATACTCCTCCTCCTGTCCACTCTTGATGCAGCCCATGATAGCAGTGTCATCAGCGAACTTTTGCACGTGGCAGGACTCCAAGTTGTATTGGAAGTCCAATGTATATAGGCTGAACAGGACCAGAGAAAGTACAGTCTCCTGCGGTGCTCCTGTGTTGCTGACCACAATGTCAGACCTGCAGTTCCCGAGTCGCACATACTGAGGTCTGTCTGTAAGAAAGTCGACGATCCATGCCACCAGGTATGAATCTACTCCCATCTCTGTCAGCTTGTCCCTAAGGAGCAGAGGTTGGATGGTGTTGAAGGCGCTAGAGAAGAATAACCCACATATAAGACAATAAGTAGTACAGTGGTCTTTAAGCCCTGGAAAGCTGTGCACAAATCACTACCAGCTTACCATCTATGTGGAGTTTGCATGTTCTCAGTCTCCATCTGCACGTATTTTTGTCTGGGTGTTCTGGTCTTCCTTCTATATCCCAAGGACATGAGTTTTCAGTTAATTAGACCCTCTCAACTGGCTCAGTGTGAAGTGTGTATGAATATGCCTTCTAAATCTGAATCCTGTTATGTGACATCATCTACTCTTGCATTTTGCTCTGTACTTGTGATATTACTATTGTACGATTGTATTGTATTGAGGATTACTGTGTTCTGTTCTGTGTATTGTATTGTATTTACCCCCTTTTTTGATTCCCATTGCATTCCCAACCTACCTGGAAAGGGGTCTCTCTTTAAACTGCCTTTCCCAAGATTCCTTCCATTTTTTTGGGAGTTTTTTTTCTTGTCTTCTTAGAGAGTCAAGTCTTGGGGGACTGTCAAAAAACAGGGCTTGTTAAAGTTCATTGCAGCACTCCTTGTGGGATTGTGTGCTATACAAAATAAATTGTATTCTGTTGTATTGTAATAAACTGTTGCCTCCTCCTCCTCCTGCTAATTTGGTTCCTGACTTAGGCATTGCAGCCATAAATGTTTCATTAAACCAGTTTGAAAATGGATGGAATATTTTAAAGTCTTCATTTATATTTGAAAACATAATAGTTTTAGGATACTTTATGCATAATCAAGAGATGATGGTGGACCACTAGAAATAATGTTATCTGTTCTTATCCTGACAAGATCCACTGGTTGTAGAAAACATTATTGAAATCTGTGATAAGCTGGATAAATGCTTAAAAAAGAACTAAGAAAAAAGAGCACAATTTTATTGTATATAACAAGAAATTAAAACAGGCTTTTTCTCTTGCTATATGCAGTGGAAAAAAATCTAAAAGGAGACACTTTTCAGGGTCTGGACATTTAGGAATCAGTCTTTAAAATTCATAAGCAGAACACTGATGCAAAAGTCAGTCATGTAAGCAGGGCAGGAAATATCAGGGAATGAAACTCCTGCAAAGCTCCCCAATCTTTCATTAAATTATGCACTAAACATTTCTTTCTTAGCCTTGAATGTCAGCACCGCTGTAACAGCAATGTCAACATACAAGGCATACTGTAGGCACAGCTTAATGTAAAGTAGCCGGACAGCTTCCTAAATATATCCAGATTTATCTTGTTATAGGTTTCAATTTTATCTCTGGATGGTGGAAATAATTCTTCCATTCCTTCAGCAAAGAGAACATGTTAATTCCTGTTGTTTTAGTGTCTATTGTCAAAATCACAACCTGTGCTGACCATGTTCTGAGTTTTTGATTAACCGGTTAACAGTAGCAAAATTATTCTTGATATATAAATTGAATCTATCTGCGGCTCAAATATCAATATTATATGAAATATATATATATATATATATATATATATATATATATATATATATATATATATATATATATATATATATATATATACTGTATATATATATACATTTACTGTATATATATACTGTATATATATATATATATATATATATATATATATATATATATATATATATATATATACTGTATATATACATATACTGTATATATATATACATTTACTGTATATATATACTGATATATATATATATATACTGTATATATACATATACTGTATATATATATACATTTACTGTATGTATATACTGTGTATATATATATATATATATATATATATATATATACTGTATATGAATATTTATGCTATTTTTAGAAAAGCAGATTTTATTGCCATGCTTGATGTCACATGTAAAGCTTAAATTCAGTTTAATTTTGCTTTCTTTTATATACTGTATATAAATTTTAAATATATATGCCCTATATTTTTGTTAATTTTCATTCGGTGTATGGGGACCCCACATCTAAATGTTCTCTAATGTGTACTGTGAGGAGAAGTAGCATCCTAGCGAAATCCCCATTTAATGATAACTTGAAAGAAAAAAAGCTTAATGCCAAACATTTTCTTATCATTAGCAATCATATTTCCAATACTTCTGCAAGTGGTCTAGCTTCAAGAGACATGGTCCTTGGAATGATTACAAACTTCTGGTTGTGTTATTTCTTTTATGCCAGGGTGACCAGAAAGGGTGGGATTTCTGTGGCAAAGCAAAAGGGCATCACTCATCTTTGGAAAGGGGTCCTCCTTCACACTAAGGTTGGGGGAGGAAGAGAGAGAGATTAGTAGCTGTGTTTTACCCTCGTCTATCCCCCAGTTTTCCCCATGAGCCAAGCCTGCCACATGGTCACGTTGCGCCCGTGTGTGGCAGTTTCCGAATGTCCTGCCTGGTCCCTGAAGTAAGCTGATTCTGGGGGTGTTTGAAGGTTGAATTTATTATTGCTTATAGCTCAGTGACTCAACCACCAACAAGTGGCTTGCATGTAAATGCCTGCGATCTCTTGGTGTTAGTTAATTATGGGATGAGACAAGTAGAGTATTAAGAAATATCAGCTGGGATGATCACAGGATAAGGGAGGCAGTGTGGCGTTCTACACTGCAGTCTCCAGGGGAAGCAACCAGAGCACAAAAGAGGCACAATGCCATGGTGAGATACAGTGATTTACTGAGGTTTAGTGTAGCAGCCATGGGGCGGCAGTCGAGGTCTTAAACCGCAATATGCAGGATATGCATAAAAATTTTTTGGGGATGTAATGGTGAAGAAAATACCTCATGAAGGAGTGTTTGGATTTTAAATGTATCTGTTTGTTTGGATTTATTTAATTATTTTGCATCCAATCCATTTTACAAAGTCTTATTTATTAAATGACTTAAATTATGCATTATGTCATTTTAATTCTTTGTTGTTCCTAAACTTCTGCCTACAATTTTGACTAAAATGTCTTGCCTGTCACCTCACTTGCCCTGGCCCATCTTTGTTCATGACTACCGATGTCTCGGTAAAGCTTGGTTCACATGGCTGTGGGCATCACAATGACCCAAAACAATATTGTGGAATTGATTCTAAAAAGCAAGCAGAAAACACCTAGCTCTGTTAACAAGACAGCCAACACAGGTTTGGTGTTTTAATGAGGAGGCCACAGATACAAAGAATAGCAGCATAGTGTGTGTGAGGTTATCTACTTTGATTTTCAAAATGTGTTTGATGCAGATTAATGCCAAATGGTTGATGAGTCACTAATCACCCAATTCTAAGCAATAACAATTTAGAGTATGGTGTGTAGATGAGTGAAGAATTAACGTTAAGAACAGAATATCAATGAGTGATGGTACAAGGTGAATAATGAAATGGCATTAGTTGGGTCTTGGAGAGATCTTTTTATTTATTTATTTACATAAATGAATCTGAAAAAATAATTTTCAGCAATATATAATTAGCAGCAACATATAATTATATATCTAATCTATTTTTCCCAACACATGTTTACAGGATTTGTGTAGTAGCATCAGTCAGTCATCGTCCAACCCGCTATATCCTAACACAGGGTCACAGGAGTCTGCTGGAGCAATCCCAGCCAGCACAGGGCGCACCGGACAGGGCACACACACACACACACACACACACACACACACACACAAAGCACAATTTAGGATCGTCAATGCACCTAACCTTCATGTCTTTGGACTGTGGGAGGAAACTGGAGCACCCATGGAGCAGACGGAGCAGACATGGGGAGAACATGCAAACTCCATGCAGGGAGGACCCGAGAAACGAACCCAGGTCTCCTTACTGAGAGGCAGCACTACCATTGCACAACCATGCCGCCATTGGTAGCATCAGGTACAAGGTAAAAATACACACCAGAACTTGAACATATCAGCCCAGGTTAGATTTTTAAAGTCACCTCTAAGCCATTGCAATTTTCTGTCATCTCAACAAAACCAAAGTATTTATTTTGAATAAAGATTTCTGGATTCACCTTTAATTAAATCAAATTATTACAAAATTCACAAAAATAGAAATGAATGGAAAGGGTCACTCACATTCTTTGGGATGTGGGCGAGAGATCAGCACAGCTAGCCTTCATAAGTAGCTCCATGGGTCAGTTAGCATAGCGCCTATACTAAGCATATAAAGAAACTAAGTCCAGGGTGGAGAGGAAAGTTAGAAACAAAAGACTGTGACGAAAATAAGAGAATCAGCAGGGTAAACCAGTGTGTGAAAGAGCGAGGAGTGCTCTTCCAGGGATATGAAGTAAGCCTACAGAGTGAAAAGTAGCAGAGGAGATTTAGAGCTTTAGGGAACTCGCTGTGGTTACCGATAGAGTGTCCAGGAGAGAGCCAGGGAGATCAGATTCAATGGTATCTCGCATCTGCTGGACAAACTTGGAGCGAGAGCAGGGAAGACAAATGATTGACTAGAGTAAGGAAATATGAGACAATTAATTCTGATTTTACCTGTGGGTTTTAACTGTTTACTGGATTTATTCCCCACCAAATTGTTTTATGGATTTGTCAATTGAAGATTATTTATTTAATAGAGAATGTTTATATAATTGGGCAATGACACTGTTGTTTTTTGCTTTTTAATAAACACATACTGTTTGTACTTTTGCACTGTAATTTGTACTTGTTTCCTTACTTCCTCTAGTCCATCTTGGTTTCTGACTATAAGATGTCCTGAAAGCAGTTGGTGCCCATGGCTGCTGGTACAGGGCATCACACTCTCACATGTACCTTGAAAGAATTTGCAAACATAGACAATGATAGGCATGAATAACACTCTTGCTCGTGTGAGTCAACAGCACCTCTAACCTGTGAACCTCCAGGCTACATATTTTATATACAGGAAGAAAAATATGGAGCTGGAATGAAAAATATTTAATTTTTTGAGACCATATGGAGAATATGTTAAAAGGGCTAATGAGATGCTTGGTTATATACTACACTGTGTGGTGTTCAAATGAAGAGATATAATTTGTAAAATGTACATCACATATTCATTTGCATATATAGATTAATGTGTGTAGCTTGGAGGTGCATTAAAAAATTACATGAAAGCACTGAAGAAAGTCCAAAGTCAGGATTTGCTCTAAAATTGGTAGCTTTTGTGGACGGCATAAAGAGGACTGACTAGGTCCATTTCCTTCAACTTCTTTTGACTTCCCTGCATGTTCTCCTATGTGGTACTATTTCTGAAGCCTACACCTCATTTTTTTTTCCAAGACTACCCCAGACATTGCTTCTTTTTACTCCCAAGAACATGGTTTGTATCTTGATTTGTGAAGCATGCATTTGAAATTTGAGATTCAAGCACTCAGTTTCAATTTTCAAAAAGATACAAATTTATCAGTTTACAATCAGTATTTCCAATTATAAAGATGAGGAAATTTTTAGCCTTGCTACTGAACTTTATCTGTATGAGCCAGAAAATACTGATGAGGAGTTCAAACAGACTGAAGATGAGGAAAAACAAAATAAGAAACAGAATAAGGAAAGATTGCAACCTGAAGATATGGTGAAGCTCAGGACAAGTGGAAAATAGTAGTGTGTATGTGGTAAAGGACAGATATCTTCAGTTTTCTCTTGCTAAGGCCAGAAACGTCTATTCTTCATGCTGGGAATAAGTTATTATTGCTCAAGAAGATGGTAATGAGTCATATTTTGTGTACCATAAATCTGTATTCTCTGAAACACAAGTTTTAGAATGGTACTGTATGTTTGCAGTCATGAAAATCATTGCTATTTTGTGGAGTCTTAAACCAGAAGGCCAGAAGTTTCCTTGTACCCTATTTAGGAGTATAACATTTGACCATTTCAGACTTTTAGTCTATGGTAAGCACATTAATCTAGTGTATGGATGGATGAAAATGTAGGGATAAAGCAATATACTGTATGTGTGACTTTCGCATAATAGTGGTTCCTGTTTAGCTCAATAAAACTAAGTCTACAAAAGTGCCTTTAATATCACCTGCCCTGCTAACTAGAGCTAAAGAGATTGTAATTTTTTGCGTTAATCACATTAGTAATACTTCCATTAAAAGTCGTTAATTTGTCTTTGAACTGGCAGTGTTTTTACATAGCTCTAAACAAGATGTGACTTGAGGAATCCATTCCTTTAAATAAATGCAGTGTGGTAAAACAATCTGCCCGGATTTATTTGTTATTTTTGCTCTGATAAATTTTGATTTGAAAAATCTATTGGTTATTAAATTACATTTTAGCAGATATACAGTATGTTATGTTATCTTTTTATTAATTTGTAACTGTTTATGGATTGGCAGAATAATTTAACATAAATTAACCTATCCTAATGTGTTTAGGGTGTCTGAGTTAAGCTAATCTCCCAAGTTCTTGGAGAGAACATGTAAACGGTGCCCCATTCAAATGAGTATTGAAACTGATCCACAGTTTTTATTTTCAGTGTGCTATTAATCTGTACACAATAAGTTTGTTTACATGTGCATTAAAAATCCAGCTACTCTTAGAAATCTAGTTTCGAAAATGCCATGTATACCTTTATTCTAGTTCGAGAAACCAGGATATTGGTCTCTGAGAAACCAAGATCACATGTAGGTTTCTCTGCAAGTAACCTGGTCTTGTGACCATGTAAACCCTTAACTTGCTTCATTTAATCTCTCATTGTCTATGTTTAACTCAATTTTAGAGGGAATTTTATGGCTACTAGGTCACTTGCTATGGTTTTGGATTATGATTTGAAGTATGTTCTGACTATATTTAATTTACATAAATTAAATATATAAATTTAATTATATATATATATAATTTATATTTATATATATATATATATATATATATATATATATATATATATGTAAAATATGAAATATTATATTGCTTTACACTTTCGCTGAACACTTATGTTTCAGTGGAAAAAACACTTATCAGTGTTAACCATTAAAGTCATCTGTGATACCAAAATGAGGCAGACAAATGTTTTGGAAAGATAATATGGAATTGCCAACCAAAGAAATATATATCTACAAAGATCTAAAGATTGTATAAATATATCCAGTGTTGCTACTAAAAGTATTACTATAAATTATTTTTTGCAGAAATAGTCATGAATTTGACTCTTTCAGTTACTACTTTTCGACAAGAACTGTAATGCTACAGCAATTAAAGAGAATCATTTCTAAAAGTTAGGATACAAGTCTAGCACAAGGCAACTGTTTTTCTCTTAACATAAAAAGTACATATTTTTTTTAATAAACTAGTGATTTGTGGCCTTAAAATGAAATTGGATTTACTACAATCAAAACTGGCAATAGCAAAGTCAATAAATTTTAAAGATTATTAAAACTGAATTATAACAACATCATCATCTGAAAGGCCTTTTTTATATGTAATGAATCCAGTCTGCAATATTGATATTTTATGCTTATAGTAATCAGAAAGTTTACTCATTTTCTAACTCTTTTTTGAAATGGGAAAAAAATAATATTATCAGAAAATTGGGTAAAGGAGCCAGTTCTTTTAGATATGAACTGAGTGGCCAAATAATAGAGTGCAGCTCTAGCTGCAAGGAGGGAGGTTGATAGTCTTTAATTAGTTCAGAACTGCCTACCTAAAAGTCCTTATTGATCCTAATAGATTACTCCCCAGAAGTTAGATTTATGAAATTTGCATATGCAGAAAAACAGACTTGAAATGTGTGTATACTGCTTTTCACACATGTTGGAATTTATAAAACAAAACTTGACAGGAGAACGTCCGCTTATTTATGGCAGCTCTGAACAATCTGTACACAGTATTTTGGAGAAACTGGGAAATGAGAAAACCCTTGATCAAGTAGGGAAATGCATATTAAATGACAAATATAATTAATATGATGCATAGACCCAATGCTGCATATTTGCACTGAGAAACTGTTTTGTTTTTCATCAGTTTATATTGGCAACCTGTTGTCACTTCTCAGAATTAGAAACAAAGTTCAGTAAAAACAATGGTGTTTCACTCCCTACTTACAGAAAAACCTCATGCTCTATAACCTTTTTATAGGCTAATAGTCTGACATAACATGGCTTATTTGGCATTGCTTGAAGACTATGCAAATGGTCATTAGTGATGGGAGATTCGCTTCAAGTTCAGAGAATTCAGGGGAAGGATTAACTGAACTAGATTTGACTAAATTATAACAGTGCAATCATCTTTAAAGTGTCCCTGAGGGCTTGGGAATCGTCTGCCAACTATACTGGACTGATTATTGTGGCCAAAAAGGTGATCCCGGCTGTGCAGCAGCAGTGCCAACCACTGTGCCTTTGTGAAATCAAAGAAGAAAGAATGCAGTCAGAGACACACAATGATATATTTCGTCAAAACTCCAAACTGCAAATGATCAACATTATATACCCGAAGGGCAGTCCCATCCAATGTTGGCTATTACATTTAGGGGGATGTCACACTGGCATCGCAATGCATTATAGGGCGCTGGGGAAAAAGTTCTCCTAAACTGGCTCAATTATCAGTAAATAATTTAACAAATAAGGGTGAACGCTACATATTCGCTGTGAATGACGTTTTGGCAAAATTCGCTTATAAACACTAATGGTCATATATGAAACGTATGAGCTTTTAAGGACCAGCAAGATTTTTTTGCCCATGACGATGACTAGCTTATTAATCAATTTAGACTTTCAAGAGCTTTTATCTTGGAACTATGTGCTGAGATTGCCCCGGCATTAGAAAGACAGACTGCCAGAAATTGGGCAACACTTGTTCATATACAGGTTTTAACAATGATTGGTTTTCTGAAAACAGGCACCTACCAGAGGGAACTGGCCGACATGTCAGCAATATCTTTGCTAAGCTTCAGCTATTTCATGCCCACTGCACAGAAAGACATAAACAACTGACGAGGTGTTACATTCAGTTTCTGTATGGTTTGGTTCTACATGCCAACATAAAAAGACAATTTGCAGTAGTGTCCAGTTTTCCTAATGCAATCAAGGCAATTGGCTGCACTCATATTGCAATAAGGGCATCTAGTAAAAATAATGCTGCTTTTGTTAATCATAAGTAGTTACATTCCATTAATATCATCTGTGATGCCAAGATGAAACTAACAAACTCATGGCTCAGTGCCCTGGGTCCACCCATGGTTTATTTATTTTGGTGCAAAGTAGCATTGATCAGACGACTTGCTGAAAGTGCTGTACATGATGGCTGGCTTGTTAGTTAAGTAACTGGCTGAACCCTCAGTGTTTGATATAGCCTATACTATTACTATTATATACTTCATTGTAATAACAATCATGTCATTACACATACCAGTTGACTACCCCCTCAGACACTGGTGCCTTAACGACTTTCCTCAATCCCACAACAAAGAGAAGAGGTGCTTCAAGTGCAGCGTAGAGCAGACCTCTCCTCAAATGCATGTGGCAGTGTCTTCATGTATCAGGTGGGAGGCTGCTCTAACAGCCAATGAAGGTCTGTAGTATCGTGCTTGTATATATTTGAGGTTCATTAGGATAGTCCATATATGGTTGTTTCATGGTGGCAACCGAGCAGGGTTTGAGGCATGTTCATGTATGCACAGTTACAAGATGATTGTGATTCATAAAGGGTAATTTGCTCTGAAATGTGTGAACGGAAGGTTTTATAAATCAGATTTTTTTTTTTTTTTTGTGTAAGCATTTTCCAGTTTTTTGCTGTATGTATATTTTCATGGACAAATCCATACACAGTTTATAAATGAGACCCATGATATGTATCCCATTTTTTTTAATCTCATCATAGGTCTAATCCATGGAGTGAATGTATATGGCAAAACTTGGTTTCAGTAAGCAAGAAAGGGTGCCATGTAAGGATCAAAATTTATTTTCCTAATGATATTTATCCAGTCGTAGAGAGAAAATTATGTGTTTTTATGCAAAACATTATTCTAGAAATGCACATACCCTGCAACATAACTTTTTGATGCCAATTCAGATGAAAGGTTTGTTAAAAATTATTTAGAAAAAAGCTGATTAAATGTCAAACAAACAAATAAGAATGACCTATTTGTTCCAACACTTTTTTTCTGTAATGTATAACTGGAGAATTACAAATGTGGATGTAATGGCACAAGCATTCTCACACAGTATAAGGTTTAATTTTTTTTTTTTTAATTTTGAAAGAAAGATTTGCCAAGAGGATTGAGCAGAGTAATAAAGTATGTGACACTTGTAAAAGAATTACACTCAACACACTGGAAAGGTTTGGGGCAGCCACTCATATATTGTCCCTGGCTGCAAAAGGATATGAAAATTTGACACAACTGTCCTTGGTGAGTTCCAGACTGAACTGATTTAGAGGTGGAACAGGTGGCAGTTTTAAAGGGTGATACTGGATGTGATGTCATCTGAGACCAGAAACTGGAAGTGACATCTTTCTTGGCGCCAGAACCGGAAGTGATGTCATGTTTGGTGCTGGAGCCGGAAGTGATGCTGTTGTTGTGAAATCAGATTTTCCTGTATTTGGCCTGCAGAGACAACAGAAGAAGGTTTGGCACACCCCGCCACCCCCTGGCCTGGCAGATAATTACCTCCACTTGGTCCACTCAGCTTCCTCCTAATTGCACGTGTGTGACAACTGATAATTCTGACTGGCAGATTAGTTTGTTTCTGTAGTAGCTGCACTCCATGGAAATAAATTCCTCATGTAGAGTCTCAGTGACCCAGTCAGGCGGGAGCTCATTTGCAATATCCGTAGGTTGGATCTTGGGCTGGAAACATTTTGGACAATATTAAACGAGATAAATGTGCTCGATAAAAGATTTTAAGTTGTATGATTGAATGCTTTGCACATATGAAGCTGGAGTGTATTCTATGCATGGTTGCCTGTCACTCCTTTTCTGAGATGTTAAGTGAAAGATTCTTTCCCCACCGTAACCTGAGATCTTTGAACGGAAGAGACTTTTAAATGTTTTTATATATTATTAAGATGCTGTCTGAGACTTCAAGACTGATTGGTATTGCCTGTGGAATAGAAATGGCTGGGAGAAAAATTGGGTAGGTTCCTTTTAGCAAAATGTCTGATATGAAAGAGGTGGAAAGTTTGTGTTGATGGGAAGTTAAATTTGAAGTATAATTGTTCATAAGATGCAGTCATTATCTACGTACAATTCTCTAAGTGTTTTAATCCCGGATGTTTTCCAAACATTAAATACTTTGTATGTTTGAGAGGGTAGAAATGGAAGCTAAATTTTAATATGAAGCTTACAAGTGCAAAACAAAGTTTAGAGGCGTTGTTTAACTGACAGTTTTCGCAACCGTCGAGCAGATGTAATTAAGAGTTGCAGACAACGGCATAATTTACAAACAGGAACTGTGAATCTCTTATGGGCTAAATGTGGTTTACTAAGACTACCCATGTCTCATATACATTGAACACCACTCCAAATTAATGTTATCCATGTGAGAAATTTCCAGAGACTTCTCTTTAAGGAGTAATATACTGTATAACAGAATTGAGAACAACCATTTGCAATTTTGAAATATAAACTCACTACACTAGAGTGCAATAAAAAATATATTCGAGCCAGTAGACTACATCGCTACTTTAAATCATTGTTGGGTGTGTTGCAGTCTTTCCAGATACTTTCTTTATTGTTGCATGATTTTTTTTAGAAGGGTGTGCTCCTTATTGCAAGCTGTGACAGCTGCACACCATCAGTTGTTTGAGAAAAATGAATTCCTGAGGAAGGCATGGCTCTGACATCTTAAATTGTGCAATCCTCTTTGATGTAACTCCTTATAAGCATGCACATATTATATCTGATTAACATTTGGACTTTTTCTGTACATTCTTCTGCAAGTACTATAAAAAACCATGATCATATTTGTAAAATTAAAGTCCACAACCTATCACAACTTAAACTGGAGATGCCCTTGCCAGTTTTCTTGAAGGACACCTGCCTTTCCTTCCATCTCCAAATGATGCCGGGTGACATTATCGTTTAAGATCTTCCCCGGTGTTTCACAATGCAGACTTTATTAAAATGCTTTCCATGCTTTTTCGTATTCTCACATGGCTCTGCAGGCATAGAGATGTTGTTCATCAGAGAAATCAATATTCTGCCATTGTCAGCTAAGCTCAGAGCAATTGAGAATTGAGTACTGATGCTAAGCCTGATGATTTAGCTGGGTTGAAGGTGTGTTAAAGAAAGGAATATTGCATTACAAGTAAGCTGGTTAGGGCAATGCCTTATTTCTTGTAGGGAGTATTAGAGGCCAGAATATGTTAATGAGGTCAAATAGTGGGCCTCATTACATTTGCACATACAGCAGAGCAGATTACAGTAAATACAGGAATGGATTGTATATAGACATGTGTTGATTGACTGAACAGTAGTCCTGAGGTGGCTAGGCAGGTGCATTTTAAGAATGTCAAATGAGGTGATAATGAACAAAAACACTATTCATCAGCAGGCCTATTATCTTGGCAGAGTGTTTCCAAACAGTTTTATAAATACCTGGTCTTTATTTCGTGACAGTATTCATGCAGTCAGTGGTTTAAGCAGCTGATGCTTTTAAGCATTTACTGAAAGAAAGTTGGTTCTTTTTAATACAAGCCTGCTTTAAAACATTGATTGACTGTTTATGGGATGCTGAGTGGCACAGTGGTTGGAGCTGCTGTTGGAGAGGCTGGCTCTGCCCAGTGTGGGATTTGTTTCTGCATCCAATTCTGACAATTTTGGCATTGCTTTGTCATCACCTTGAACTGGATATGTTGGTTAGAAAATGGAGAGATAGGTGGATAAAATAGTATACATGTACTGTAAATGTTCAATAAAAATCTGTAAAACACTAATCAGAAAATACACGCTGTTTGTTTGCTAATTATATTAATCATTCAATATATCAATCAATCGCTCTTTTTGTATACCACTATTTGCAGTGTGCATTAGAACATAATTTACAGAGTTATTGCTTTTACAAAACAGTATTAAATATATTAAATGAGTGCAATAAATACAAAGGAGTTTTGTAATTCATTTGAGGGTATTTCTGAATTTAATTTCAAAAAGTAGCACTATCTTTTAAACCCAATTATGATAAATATTTTGTTAAACCCACAGTAAAGTATAATTCACTACATTTGCACTTTTTAGGTATATTAGCTTATATTTGAAAAAAATGACCTGTCATAATGGTGTCATTTACATTAAAAGAATAAATGCATTAAATGTTTCCTACCATATAGGATGGCTTCCAGATTCTTTGAATATTTACAGTATGTAAGTTCATTCTTCCAAACACTGAGGATGGACGTCATCATTGTGTCTGTATACAGTGCTACGAAGAAGACACCACTAGCAACAAAAAGTTTAGTAAAATGTACATCGACTTTCTTAAATTATATGTAATTATTTATCTTTTAAGGAAGTGTCTTTCACGGACAGGAACTACACGCCAGGAAAAGGAACCCAAAGATGGAAACTTACCACTAGATGGAATGATATTGCCGACAGTAACAACATACGAGGAGAGCTAACCCTTCAAGGTCAATGGTAAACATAGTTCTGGGACACCATAGAAGGAGTCTCTAGCTTGGCCTCATTGTTGCAACCTCAAAGTAATTGTCTGCCTTGGCAGAAAGTAATGCTCGACCAGGTATTAAAATGGTCTTGAGCCCAGAAATTAGTTGATCATACAGTACATATGGAAGCAGATGACATGGGTGGACATAAAGCCAGAGTCTTTAAAGAGAAACAGGGCATAAAAGGCCTATTTGGTGTGTGGGGCATGGTACATTTAGAGGGCAAGTGGACGATGCCCCCTTTAGGTAGACAGGATGCATACAGTCACAGGTGTATATTGATTTGTCCTTCCTTATTTGTATTAATTGTTTATGTCTGATATTTTGGCTCCTTTGGCATAGTTTAGACCTGTGTAAGACTCACTCATCATGTTTACATTGTATTGATCTCTATATATATAAAATCCAATGTCTGTCTGTCTGTCTGTCTGTCCGCTTTTCACGAGAGAACTACTTAACGGATTTAGATTGGGTTTTTCCTATAATTTGCTTGAACATTCCAGTTGATTTTGCGACTTCTCTCATCATGCCAAGTATTATAGTTTGGTTGCGGCACCGATTTATTCATGCAAATCCAAGAGACAGGCTGTGGGCCAAGAGGAAGGGGATGCGGGACCTCAGGAGTAGGGACGGGGGGGGGGGGGGGGGGACCATCTTCACTCACACGCCAGCCTCCATTCGAATCGCTGTACCTCTTGCCACATGTTGGAGCGTACCTTACGTCTACTAAGCTAGCAATACCTGTTTGTTCAGCACACACTATCGTGTAGAGATTGTTAAATAGTAATGTTTGACGTTTTTGAGAGAGAGATCACAGCTACGTGTGTTTTAGATGGTACCTGCTTATTGGCAGAAATATCACAGTCATGTGCTCTTCTCCCCAAGTGGGCAACGCTCTCCCATCAGAGCTGAACACCAGTGGCGGACCGTGCATTTCACACCTAGGCCTTCAGTAGTGCTCCGTCTGAATCAACCCACCCTTCAAAAACTAATTTATGGTTATAAAAACCATCTTAATATGCAGAAATACAGTATAATGAGCCGTTGCATCGCAGATAGATAACTCCTGTAGCCACAGTAAATGCCTTTATTGAATAGACAAACCGGGGGTGAACAAGTTCCTTTCTACTGCAGCTACAGCCGTGACACACATAAAAAACATCAATAATAACTCATAAACTTGCAATATTATTTAGGAAAATCACAACATTTTACTCACCAAAAATTCGGATTATTTGTAAACAAAATCCATCCTCCTCTCTTTCCTCAAAAACAGTTCAATTACTCTGTCGTACAGATCATCCGTGCACTTCAGTTCCATCACGAAGTCCCTTTCTATCGCCATCGAAGCTAATGCTGAAAGTCGAACCTGCTATGTCGTATTTCTGGCATAAGTTTTAATTCGCTTTAGGGCTGAAAATGTCCGCTCGACAGAAGCAGTGGACACAGGAATGGTCACCGCCAAACATACCAATGTGTACAGCTGCCCCATGATCTCATTCAGATTTTTCTGATGAAGGAAGTCAAGGAGATCAGTGGGAGATTTTCCTGCAAAATCACCCATGGCATACTTACACCATCCTATCCAATCAACGGGTCTGAATATGGTGACGTTGCCGTACGCCTGCTAGAGGCCCCTAGTGACACCAACTCAAAATCTGATTGGTTGAAGCAACAGTTTAATCGACATTTATTTTGTGTTAGAGGGCCTGCAGAACGGATTGTGAAGGCCTCTGGGCAGACTTCGTTGACTTTGACCCTGCCTGGCAACAAATGATGGCTGAAATGTGATTGGTTAAATGCTTTAATATGAAAATACATGTCTGGAAGCAGCACAACCATCAGAAAAGCTATGAAAGGAAGCGGACAGACTACTTGAAGTTATTTAATAAGTATTCATGGACAAAATATAATTAACATCAGTTTGTGATTCAGATATTTTTTTAGGCCAGCAGAGAAGGCCTTGCAGGCCCTGACGGCCCACCACTGCTGAACACGATCAGTTACAGTGGCAACGTTTAACATTGGAGTGTACCTACCTTCTGCTTGGCCAGAGATGCCATGCCAACTTTTTTGCAAAGAGATCATAGATACATTTTTGACCCTGATAGCAAAACCAAAAATATTGTATATTAAGAGGCCCTCGGATACGAAAGCTATCAATAAAAGTTCTTCTCAATACAAATTATTAAATTTTTAATAAAATTATTTTATTAATTTTTAAAGTTTGTCCTGTTTCACTATTATGAGGTTGCAGCCACGGGGGACAGCAAGTAATTAATAATTATTACAGAACAACTCTAAGAAACTGATAGGCTTTATCTTTCTGTTAGCTTCTAACAAAGAATAACTTAGCTCACAATCATTCAATGCCATCCAGATCATCTGCATGGAGTTTGAGAATAAACCAAAAAGATGTTTTATAAGTCTTATGAGTCATTGCATTTTTTTCCATATTCTATAAGAGTCTTCTCCCCTTAGTATTAGATATCATCATTAAAGGCTTGGTGTCATAAATATACATTACAACTGTAATTGGCCAATAAACAGCCAGATAAAGACCCTTTTATTTTTTATGTATAAAAGAGTTTGCCATCCGATGAGCTGGTACCGTGTCCAGGGTTAGCTCCTGCCTTGCTCCTGATGTTGAGCGTAGGCAAGGAAACACATAAACACAACAGTCAGTTCTGAAAGTCTCAGGCTTCAGAAGTTAAGTAAAATCTAAGACGATGACTGCATTTCTCCTGCAGACTTCTGAGCCAAAGTGAAAAGTTTGGAATGTAGTCAAAATTCTGAGTAACCTTCACATTTTTGCTATAGATTTAGATCTCCCCTATCTTAATTATGGCTCTAACGCTTCCACACCTTGTTATTTCACTGATATTTATAGGCATTAAATGTATAACTTGATGCTTTTTTATGAGTGTTTTACATCTTAATGGTGCAGTTTAAGAAATTGACAGGACATCCCCATAAAATTCTTTGAGTGCACTCCATAAAAATGGCTATTTGTGTTAAATATATTCCATATGTATTTAAAATATTGTCAAAAGAGTGCCAATAGATAAGTATGTTTCCTATTAAATTGTAGATCGACACTCAAGATTTTGGCTAACACTTAATAACCTGCTGGAGGAAGAGGCCCATGTCATTAATCCTAATATTTTTTTCAAAGAAACACAGATCATCACATAGTTATTTGAGACTATTAAGAATGAAGTACAAATTTACAAACATTGACAAGGGTCCAAACATGCATTCTAAATTAACAGAATAAAACTAATACTGATGACAGAAGCCTGTCATCATTATTTATAAAGTGCTGTGTGTAATTGTTTTGGATTCCTGATGGATTTTTCTGACTATATTTAATATTATCATAATATTGTGCTAGGGGTGATATCTAAAAACATTTTTTGTTCCTTTAAAAATTGTATCTGTTTTTGATTTATAACCTTTAAGATGACTATGCTAATTTAGAACACATAGTTTAGGAACAGTAGTCTTTGTAAACTCCCATCTCATTTCTTACAAGTCCATATTCTTTTTATTTTAATGATTACAATTTTTTTTGTTTTTCCAATACTGATATTTATTAGCTTATAAAGACAATTTGGGCATTTCATACAAGTTTTGGAAAATGTATTCCAAACGGTTATGAAAAATAAATTAAATTCAGATTAAGACTAAAAAAATGTTTGGACTGTGAAATACAACAATTTAATTTTTTCCACCTGTTATGATATGCTCTGGAATATAGTACACTAGCACAGTGAAATATCTGTTTAGTAGAATGGGCACAATGGTAAGTCTGTCACTTTCAATCACATCGTGCATTTAGGAACCTTTTGTTTGTCAGATTTGCTAGCCTTTAGGTCCCTCTTTCTTCGTGACTCTTGTTGTTTTTGTTCATCAGCCATTCTAGTCCCTACATCTGTCTTTCTTTGTGCTTCTTGTTGCCCATGACATAATGCGACGATAAAGGACATTGCAGCCCCCTTGTGGACACCTAATGACATTACGCCCAGGCATGGATGCTGAACGCCAGATGTTTTGTTGCTTTATATATATATAGATTGAAGGTTTTATAAGGTTCTTATTGTCATGTGTACAGAATAGTGTGTAATTGTTTTATCAGTGGCAGAACACCTGTTATCTGGCAATAATGAAGATATACTATATGCAGTATTTCAACGTTATATCACTCTGACTCAAAGTGTTCATCTCCAGGTGGTTTGCAGCAGTGCTTGGAAAGGGCTCTTTCAAACAGAATTTTAGGTAAACAATATATCTTATCTATTGACAAAATACACTCATTATCATCAGTGGCATAATTAATTTAAAATCCTTACACATCAGTTATTTCAACCCAGGCTATTGAAAAATGTACTCAAGACCCTAATTTTGAATAATGTCACTAAACACCTGCTTCACTTGGCCACATATTTTGGGACAGTCCCAAACTCAAGTTATACTCAGAAAAAATCTGCTTGCCTGTCATGCACTGTTAGAACAACTATTACTCCAGATCCTTTTATAGCATTGTTCAGAGCAGATGGAATAATAGTGCTTGGAGAAAAACATGTTGTGATACTCTGTCACTTGCTTGTAACCTCATTTCTATCTTAATGGTAAAATCCTAGTCCACCTTTCATATCACAGTAAGAAATGAATGACCTATTATATTTGAAATGAGAAAGAAAAAAAAACATTTTCCATCCAAGTAACTATCCAAAGCTTGTTTAGAATTTGGCAAGAATGTATTAATGTAGATCTTGGGTAAGAATACTGGGCATCATGTTCTTTTTAGATGCTTCATTATCTTTTTGTGACAACTACATGCCAGGTTATTCAATTTTATAACTCTTCAGATTTGGAATGTTGTCAGATAGCAATTTGTGGTGTAGCGCCTTTGTACTTCACCATAATATCATGAAGATGAAGGTTTTTCATACATAGCAGGATAGTTAACTAGTAAAGGTTTCGCTTATCTTTTGTTTTTTTTAATTACTTTATTTTTTGCAGTATATGGTTTGGTGCATTTAAGGTAGTGTCCCATGTCTGTAGCAGCAATGGAGCTTGTACTGGAAAGGGTGCTGGGAAAGGCCTATCCTAGTGCAAACTGCTGGGTATGCAGCTGTCATTCCTGTGAAGTGCTGTTGTGGAAAGGAGGTGTGTGTCAAAG
Organism: Erpetoichthys calabaricus; assembly: GCF_900747795.2. Lineage (NCBI taxonomy): Eukaryota > Metazoa > Chordata > Cladistia > Polypteriformes > Polypteridae > Erpetoichthys > Erpetoichthys calabaricus. The sequence continues at coordinate 70,913,581 of NC_041397.2, read as the reverse complement.
TTACTAGCAGACATGGGCTGGCTGTAAAGATTGCTGGAGGGAGAGTTCTGCAGAGCCACAATGACCAGACAGTACTTCAGTGGGCTGGAAAACTCGCAAGCAAGTGTGTGGCAGGCATATGCAGAATGATACCACAGTATTCAATACTTCAGTGCTCATTCTGTACTTAATTGGCATCAAGCACTATTAAAAATATCGATTACTATTGTTTTCTGTAAGAAACGGAAGAAAAGTTCCAGCAAAGGCACAGAATGTATTAACACACTTTCTGCTTATACGTACTGAAATAAAAATGTAATAATAATTCTTTGCATTTATATAGCACTTTTCTCACTACTCAAAGCACTCAGCAATTTCAGGTTAAGGGCCTTGCTCAAGGGCCCAACAGAGCAGAGTCCCTATTGGCATTTACAGGATTCGAACCGGCAATCAGATCCCTAGCCTCAGTACTGTGACGCAAGAATGCCATAAACCCATGCCCCTTGCACAAGCACGTACTGTGTATGACAATGGCTGACCGAAAACCTAGCATTGTATGGTACTACTTTCCACAGATGGAAAAAAATACAGTCTGATGCAATATTTGTGAGAGAAGGTGCAACATAGCAAGCATCCTATTTAAACATTTAAAAACCACACCAACAGAAAGATGGGGAAAAACTTTAAAAAGATGCAAATCTGAAAAACACAGCGATTTGGCTGCCACCAGTGCCATTCAGGTTGGGTCAGGTTGAGGAGTACACACTGGTACAGCTTGTTGCCACACCCACCACACGACAAAACACCTCGGGATCCCGGTTGGCGATCCCCCAGCTAGACAGGTGTCCAGTCCCACCCTCCAGAAATGACCATCTATCTGCCGCAGCCACAAGTTACTTGGGCATCCCTTTGGCCTAGTCCAACTGCTTGCGTCCTCAGCGGTGAGAATCCTGTGAGTCAGATCACCCTCTGGGAATCGTGTCACATGGCTGTAGCGCCGTAACTGACGCTTTCTCACATTTTAGGTAATGTGCCTCATTCAGGACTTCATGAGCAACTGCTTGTTCGACACAAAGTCAAGCTAGTGGTACCCAAGGATTCTCTAAAGAGGCATAGTACTGAAGGAGTCCAGTCTTTATCTCAGGTCACTGGATAGCATCCATGTCTCGCCATAATATAGCAAAACACCAAGGTTCTAAAGACTTGGACCTTCATCCTTAGGCATAGATAATGGGAGTGCTATTCACCCCCTTCCATCAACCTCATGACCTTCCCCAATGCTCTCCCAATCCATCTGACTTAATAGGAAGAATCACAAGAGACATGAATGTTGCTGCCAAGGTAAGTAAACCTGTCAATGAGGTTGACATTCCCTTCTGCAGACAAACACACTGCAGATGGCTCTGCCCAAGAGGTCACTAAAGGCCTGGATCTTGGTTTTTATCCAGGACACTCGTGAGCCTAGACACTCAGACTCCTTGCACAGTCTCTCGAGAGCTTCATTCAGAGCCTCTATTGTCCCTGTGAAGATCACAGCATCATCAGCAAAATCAATATCAGTGAATCTCTCCTCACTAACAGATGCCCCACAGTCGCTGGACCCCACGACCATGCCCAACACCCAGTCCATACAAGAATTGAACAGAGTAGAGCAAGAACACAAACCCTGATGAACCCCAGAATCACCTGCGAAAAATGCAGAGGTTCTGCCTCTACTTTGCACAGCCCTCACAGTACCAGTGTACAGGCCAGCCATGATATCCAGCAACTTTGGGGGGATCCCACAAAGTCTCAAGATGTCCAACAGGGTGGCTCAATCAACCAACTCAAACGCTTACAAAAATCATGCAGTCAATGGTATATTTCTTAGGTGTAAAACCAGACTGCTCCGGTTGCTGGTACAAGTGATCACAGATCCTATTAAGGATGACCCTAGCAAGGACCTTACCGGGCACAGAGAGCAGTGTTATCCCCATGTAGTTGCTGCAATCCAGGCAATCACCCTACCCTTTCCATATACAGACGATAAGTCTTGTTTTTCACTCAGTTGTGATGACTCCCATCTCACAAATGGAAGCAAAGATTGCTTGAAATGACAGGAGAAGTTCACTCCACCAGCCTTACCATTAGCCTGGAGAAGTTCACTCTGGATACCACAGATCCCTGCAGTCTTTTCTACACTCAGCTGGTTTACCACCTGTATAATCTTAGTGAGACTGGGTGGTTCATAGCTGATTGGAGGATCAGCATCAAGAACCATGGACCCAGAGATGTCCACCATCCTAGCCAGAGGATCAGCTTTAAACAGCTGCTCAAAGTAGCTAGCCCAGCGGGTCACAACTGCAGTGTCATCCGTAAGGACCGTTCCATCTCTCACCCTGGTTGCAACTCTCTGAGGAACAGACTCAGATGTGCGTAATGCTTTGATTCCTCTGCAAGCAGGACATGGTCCTGTGTATGACGTTAAACTGTATCTGGCCCTGCAGGTGGTTCTTCAAGTTCCAGGGAAAACTTGGGGGTTGTTGGCAGGATTGGCAGTCTAGCCACAGTAAAAACTTCATGCAGTTCCAAAACGGCAGAAAAGATTCCTTTCTGCTTTCTACAGGAGTAACTTTCCTTGCTTGTATTATGAAGGGGATGGTAGAAAACCCTCGGGACCCTCATCCCCGAAACCGCCAGAGAGCCAATAGGGTCGGGCCTGTTGAGGATCGGAACTGGTGTGGTGCTGTGGCGTCGCCCACTACACCACGGCACTCTGTTAGGTGCACAGACCTAGGACTGGCCACATCTCTCTAGGTGGGTACACCTTTTATTGGTCTAGTTTCTCTGATGGCTGTCATACTCAGGGAGTAGCTGTGGATGTGGTGGATCGGCTCCCTCCGATGGTGTTGGATGTCACTGCTTTCAATGAGTGTATTATTAGACTCAGATTTAGGCCATCTCTGGGTGCCTTGTCTGTTGTCTCAGTGTATGCTCCAGTTGCGATGAGTGATGCCTCGGTGAGGGAGAAATTTTATTTACAACTGTGTTTGGTGGTTGATGGGTGCTCTCAAGGTGACACTCTCTGGTCATGGGTGAGGATTGTGTTGGTCCCAATGGGTCTAGCAACCATAGTGAAAGTGACTCCATGTTCCTTGACTTTGCAAAAGGTCAAGGGCTATGAATCTCTGCATCCTGGTTCCAGGATGGTGGACTTGGTACTCCAATGCTGGTGGTGTGGTGAAGGAGATTGATCACATTTTTGTGGGCAGACGCTAGGGGCTTCTACTAAACTGCAGGGTCTACAGAAGTGACAGTTTGTGAATTATGACCACAGACTTTTTATTGCTACTCTGAAGATTCAATTTAGGTCCAGTAGGTTACCTTCTACTAGGAGAATATCTCTGGACCTGGCCAGACTCCAAGATCAGGCTGATTCTAATGAGTTTACATGCAATTTGTGTAAGGAACTTGCAGACGTAGTTACTACTGCTGATCCTAATGTGATGTGAAAGACCTTCCATAACAAGACCCTGGAGGTTACTGAGAGTTGTATTGATGTTGCTGGTGTTCCCTGAAAAAGGTATTTCATGTCGTTGGGCTTGATGGTTGTGAGGGTTCTGAGGGAAGATAAGGAGGTGTTTGTTAGAGGAATCTGTGAACAAGTCACATCAGTGCCATTGCAGGAGAGTTTTCAAAGAGGCACTAGATACAATCCAGGTAAGTTTGCTGCTAACATTCTTATGTAGACTGGGGTTTACTGAAAACATTTTAGTTCAGTTTAACATTTTGCCACTCATTAATACTTATGAAACGTAAAGCCCATTGTTAGCATAATGGAGGAGACAATAATGTAAGGCATCATTGTCAGAGCCTTCTGTTAAAGGTTTTGTCTGTGTTTTTTTCTCTTCTGAGTGAAATGTAGTGGACAGTATAACCAATATCCATAAATAAGAAAATAAGTGCCGGAGTAAACATAAATAAAAATATGAATTATTGTGCAAAATTAGCAGATTTAAAAATATTTTAATTCCATTAGTCACAACATGTAGTGTAATAAAATATCATTTTTGCACTTAATTTTGTGTTGTTAAAATTGTATTGTGCTTCTGTTTCCTCTGACATTCCAAAGACACAGTTTGCTGGATTGACAATGTTAAATTGGCTCCTCATAGGCAGGGCCGTCTTAATGCATGGGCACTCTGAGTGGTTGCCTGGGGGCCCCATGTTAATCTATATATGTCTGACTTGTTGAGTGGTTGTGTAGGTAGGGGCCCCAGTGCACTGCTTTTCCCGGGGGCCTATAATGCTGTTCTTCGTGGGTTTCCTCTGTGTGGTCTGGTTTCCACCACAGTCCAAACATATGCAGGTTAGGTGAATTGGCAATGCTAAACTGGCCAGTGTGTTGGGTGTATGAATGTGTGCTTGCTCTGCGATGGACTGGCACCATGTCCAAGGTTTTGTTCCTGCCTTACGCCTTATGCTAAGTGGGACAGGCTCCAGCCCACATGTGGCATTGGTCTGGATTCTATTAATGTATCTTTTGTAATAAATTTGTTATGGTTCTTCTTGATACTATGTCATGATATTAGTTAATTTAAATATAGATGGGCCTATACCAATTAATAATAGTCATTCTAAAACAATATCCTCATTGGAAAACAATAAAATTAAAAAATACTGTGTCTGCATCGGTATCGGAAATACTGACACATAAATACTTGTTTCAGTATCGATTTTAAAATAGGAGTGTTGCCCATTCCTAGTGCATGGGGGAACTTTAGAAAACTTATAGTAAGTTCCCAGAGAACGACAGGGCATAGTGCTACACGGGATTGGGATCAGAGGAGCACATGTAGTGCCTACAAAGATTGATTCCCCACAACCAGGTGGCAATATAAAATGACGTAGTAGACGGTAGAGGTCTTGTCTTTGGGATGATCCAGGGTGCAGATCATTCAGAGTTGTAGTATGGATAGAGAAAAGATGTTGGAGTGAACCTCCGATTTAAATCAAGGTGGAGGCAATCTGTGAAGGAAAGGCAGTAAGCTGAAGGGAGGAATGTCATTAGTTCCCTTTAATTTGTAAGTTTTTTTCATTTATTTTTCCTTTCTCCATGAAGAAAGAATTTCCCAGACTGAATTATTCGTGGAAGGAAGAAACCATAACTTCTTTTTGCTTTTTGACTGCAGAACAAACGGTGCAGGACTTATAAATTTTTGTAAATAGTTCTTTATTTTCTGTATATGCTTGGATTATACACTGCATTCAAGTGCTCACTTTTTCTGTCCCCAGCTTACACCTTATAAGGCAACTATTTTTGTCTTTTTAAGCATCATGGTTCCTCACTCACTAACAGCTGAGTAATTCACAGTGGAACACTAAAGCCCTTCAAACTCACCATTTTATTTTGTGTAATTGGAAGATTCTAATCTAACTAATACACAATGGGAACAAGTTGTACTGTACAACTTAACATTAGAAGAAAATGAAATAAACTCAGCAGAGGACCCCTCATACATTCTTTATGGTTTGGCGGCAATTTAATAAAATCTCTCTTAACCATAAAAGTGTGAATCGTATTAAGTATCTTTAGTCTTGCTAGCTATTTTACTACATTTTTGGCTTAACTGCTTATCCACGTACCTTCCTATTCTTCATCCTTTTCTTTAGCATGAAGAACTAATACCTTGAAAGGATTGTTTACTTGTCACAATATATTTAAAATATACAAAGAAGTGCACTTTATTGAAACACGCTATATAAAACTTTGTAGAAAACAATAACAAAGACAAATGCAAAGAATACATTCTGGAATTTATGTATAAAGAAAACAGTCTTTCAGGACCTGAACGGTATTAAATGTGCAACGTAAATAGGGAAAGCTTTAAATGCTGACAAATAGAGGGCACCAAAAATGCATATGGCCACCAGCATATTAAAACTAGAGTAAATCATTTCAAATCACATTTCCCAAAATTAAAACTAAAAAGAAAACTACACATAAAAAGAAATATTTTCTGTATGTGTTTTTCTAAAACTGAAAAAATAACATTGCCAAAATAGGAAAGAAAAAAAAAACTTTTGACATTTATGTATAACTAGCAAAATACCCGCGCTTCACAGCGGAGAAGTAGTGTGTTAAAGAGGTTATGAAAAAGTAAAGGAAACATTTTAAAAATAACGTAACATGATTGTCAATGTAACTGTGTTGTCATTGTTATGAGTGTTGCTGTCATATATATATACATATACACATATACACACACATATACACACATATACAGATATATTATATATACATATACACATATATTTTTTATATATATATTTTTTATATATATATATATATATACAATAATCCCTCCTCCATCGCGGGGGTTGCGTTCCAGAGCCACCCGCGAAATAGGAAAATCCGCGAAGTAGAAACCATATGTTTATATGGTTATTTTTAGAATGTCATGCTTGGTTCACAGTTTTGCGCAGAAACACAGGAGGTTGTAGAGAGACAGGAACGTTATTCAAACACTGCAAACAAACATTTGTCTCTTTTTCAAAAGTTTAAACTGTGCTCCATGACAAGACAGAGATGACAGTTCTGTCTCACAATTAAAAGAATGCAAACATATCTTCCTTTTCAAAGGAGTGCAAAGCAAGCAGTCAAAAAAAAAAAATCAATAGGGCTTTTTGGCTTTTAAGTATGCGAAGCACCGCCGGTACAAAGCTGTTGAAGGCGGCAGCTCACACCCCCTCTGTCAGGAGCAGGAAGAGACAGAGAGAGAGCCACAGAAAAACAAAGTCAAAAATCAATACGTGCCCTTTGAGCTTTTAAGTATGCTGCGAAGCACCGTGCAGCATGTCCTTCAGGAAGCAGCTTCACACAGCCCCCCTGCTCACACCCCCTACGTCAGCGCAAGAGAGAGAGAGAGAGAGAGAGAGAGAGAAAGTAAGTTGGGTAGCTTCTCAGCCATCTGCCAATAGCGTCCCTTGTATGAAATCAACTGGGCAAACCAACTGAGGAAGCATGTACCAGAAATTAAAAGACCCATTGTCCGCAGAAACCCGCGAAGCAGCGAAAAATCCGCGATATATATTTAAATATGCTTACATATAAAATCCGCGATGGCGTGAAGCCGCGAAAGGCGAAGCGCGATATAGCGAGGGATCACTGTATATATATATATATATATATATACACATACATACATACATATACACACATAGATGCACTTACAATAACATAGAAATCAATATAAACAACATTAACATCATTATCATATGAGAATATGAAGTAATATATAAGAAGCACATTTCATATAAATATAAATTATTAAACAGTAAAATCTTCTTCTATAATTTGCTACCGTGGCTTTTCGTTGGTCTGTCCAGGATTTTAAATCACATGTAGCTTGCAAACCGTTTGACGTATTGACTTGAAATGTGGTACACATATAATACGTCACGTCTGCTATCCGCTTTATGGGTGATGAATGTATTACTCTTTTTATGTTTATTTTATTTTAGAATCAACTCCTATCTGCGCACACCAGGGCGGCCGTGGGCAGATGCGTATGGTGTATTCATTCCATGTTATCGTGCATTGCGCTGTCACTGGTATTTTGATAAAAGAATTTGAACAACATATAAGAAGCGTATAAATTATTAAACAGTAAAACATTAACATTTAAGAAGTAAAGTTACATTGAGTACTACTGCAGTGCCTTCGGGTATACCTCATTTTTTCTTTGCCCATTACATGCTTAAATGTATACATTTTTTGGTGTACCTACCCGAGAACACGCGACATATAACCGACCGTGGGAGAAGCATGGATTTTAAACACGCGTTGAGTTCATCTGCTGGTCTCCCTCATGGAATAACTGGTAATGTTTGACTAAAATCTACAGCGAGTAAAACGACATTACCTCCTTTTTTTTTTTACGATCTCTGAGATCTTGCTTTTTTCGGTTCAAGGCTTCATAAGCTCTTTTATGTTGTATGGTGTACTTATCGCAAACCATCATCTTTGAATGTTGCAAGACTTTCGCCTTGTATGTAGATCGGGGTAATTACATTCATTGCATTCCTAGTCTGAATCACAATCTGATTGTATGGGTGGTTACCTGGCACTGTAGGGTTGCCACCCGTCCTTTAAAATACGGAATCGTGCCGCGTTTGAGAATGAAATTGCGCGTCCCGTTTTGAATCAATACTGGACGGGATTTATCCCGTATTTTTTTTATCATTTTTTTTTTAAAGCAGCGTCTCATGCTAATCATCCCACACGCATTTTATGAAGATGCCTCCTTTCCTACTTTTGATTGGGTAATACTTGATGTGATCGTTAGTTTGATTGGTGTTTTTAACTGTCCAGTGAGGAGGGCGTGTCTTTTAAGTAGAGTCTGCAAACTGTTGGCACTGAGATGTGGCGTCAGCGCCAGAGTTGAAGCCCCTAACGTTGCGGTCAGCAAGTCGGCTAACATCCGCCATGTGCCGTCTTTCAGTTGCGAGAAGCAGATCATAGAATGGTTGAAACTGTTGCCCCTAACGTTGCGCCACGGCGTGTGGTTCGTTTATACCTCGTGTCTTCTCATGAAACTTTTATCTCGCGAATATGTTATTGCAATCCGCAGCAGGACCGTTTCTATAAACTTAATTTAAACTTACGTTTTACACCGTGCTTTGTTTCCCTTATGAACATGCTTGTATGCTTAACTCGCTCCGTTCTCTATTGTTTAATTAATTTTTTGCTCTTCGCTGTTTGCGGCTGTTCCTCCATTTCCCCCTACTTCGTTCTTTTATCTCGCGAATATGTTATTGCAATCCTTAACGGGAGCGTTTCAATAAACTGATTGAAAATAGTTTTGCATTTACCTTTTTAGTAAAAGGCGAGCTTTTAAGCCTGAGAAATCACCCCGTAAATGCACACGTTTAATTGGACATGTGTTAATATGTATGGTTACACAGTATTAAAAGACAGTGAACAACGTCAGTTACCTTTGTTCCCGCGTTTGATAAAAGGTGAGCTTTTAAGCCTGAGAAATCACCCCGTAAATGCACACGTTTAATTGCACATGTGTTAATATGTATGCTTACACAGTATTAAAAGACAGTCAAAAATTAACGTCATTTACCTTCGTTCCCGCGTGTGACTCGTGCTGTAAATGTCTTCCTTGTTTTTAGTTCACGTGATTACGTAGGAGGCGTGATGACGCGATACGTGACTCCGCCTCCTCCATTACAGTGTATGGACAAAAAATATGTTCCAGTTATGACCATTACGCTTTGAATTTCGAAATGAAACCTGCCTAACTTTTGTAAGTAAGCTGTAAGGAATGAGCCTGCCAAATTTCAGCCTTCCACCTACACGGGAAGTTGGAGAATTAGTGATGAGTGAGTCAGTGAGTGAGTCAGTCAGTCAGTGAGGGCTTTGCCTTTTATTATTATAGATTTACAATGCCCTGTTTTTTCAATGGGTAACCTCAGCATCTGCACTCAATATTCTAATTCCATCTCAAAAAATGATGGAATATTCACAGAGGGGGTTGAAGATATTTTATTTCCATTTGTTTATCAATGATTATTCTCTTTAATTTGGCATCTTAGACTGAAATAACTGCTATTGGAAATTGAATTTTCATATTTTAGAATTTAAAGTGGTTTTTTTGTTTTATATATGATTTATGGTGTTGTTTGTAAAACTGCAAAATGAATTACAAATTCTTGAATATATTGCTGTGCCACCATTTTTTTTAAATATATTTATTGTACTGAGCAAATTTCTTAAGCCGGTCAAGAAAATTACTTTTTAAGCTAGCTGATCATGAAAAACTATATGATATTAATATACAGTAGATAAAAATAAACATGGATACAATGAAAAAATACCTTATTATTTTGTGTGTTGTTTTAGAATACAAAACTGAAGCAATTCACTTTGGAACACAGCTGTATAATTTTTTTGTTGTGATCACTTTTTTTATTAATAAAATCAATTAGAAACCAAATGGCAGATGGAGAAGCAATCAGTATGTAATCCAAAACTCAAAAAGCACTCATTTGGTTTCCCAAAACCCTTCTTAATCAGCCACTTTGCAAGTGAGTACAAAGTACTTCTTTGTTAATCTTGCTATTAAAATTGACTACAAAAAGCATTGCAAGTCAAATGAAAAACAATCAGTTGACAATACTGTAATGGATCTGGGAGAAAGAAGTTGCCCAGTTTAGGGCTGCCAACCGTCCTCATTTTCCCGGACATGTCCTCATTTTTAATGTGTCATAGACTGTCCGGGAGGAATTTGTAAAATTTTTTAAATGTCCGGAATTTTGCCTCCTAAAATTTGAAAATCTCCATATCCTTATCATTGGTAAAAGTTGAAAGCCCTACACCAATCAGCATTTGCGGAAGTAGTGTGCACACTTTTTTCCGTTCCAGTAGTAAACAATGCAGATATTGATGAAAATAGTCAATATCTGTCCAACTTAGCTTTTTCACTTCCTTTTGAATTCAGCTTTATCTTCTTGGCGAGTAGACAGTTCATTATAAATGTTGTTCCTTTCCTTAATTATTTGTAATCCTAATTCACTGTAACTAAGTAAATTTATTCAAAATCAAAATTACAATTTCACATTTTCTATGTGCGATCTTATTTTCGATTCTTCTTTCAGCAGCTTGGTTAAACAATAAATTTCATACATCTAGGTACAATCTGTCGTATTTAAGTAAGTACTGCTTTGTAATATTTTAATGGAAAGTATTGTTATTACCACCCGTTGTTCCAAAATGGATTTATAATTGTAAATGAATGAGTCAACTATTAAAGTTTCAATTAATTAAAATAAACACATATTTATTCTGTCATATAAATGCAATATCATTTTAGTTATCAGTTGATCAAGTAACAAGTCACTTCTTCAAGTAATTTAATAATATTTTCATAATTCTTTCATTTACATAAATTAGGGTATACCCATTATGCCGAAATGAAAGTGCAAGTTCACAGACTACTTGAACAACAAATATCCTTGTTTTCGAAAGGGCGGAATAGATTCAGTTAAGGGCTTAATGCTCACAAGATTCAATTTCAGTAGCATGCTATGTAAAGATTTCTATTCATATTTATCCAAGAACCCAGATTTACTGAGAAAAATTCCTTCAGTGGAAAAATATAAAAGAATGTAGACAAATGCAAATAAACTAAATTGAAAAGAGTAAAATTATTTTTATTTTGCTAGAAGTGAATTTACCATGTGTAAACAACAGTTTGCATGTGTTAAATAGTTACAACCGTTAAGCTATACAAATAAGAATGGAATAAATGAAGTCTGTTAATTTAAGAGGCTTGAGCATACTCAAAATATTTAATGGATTATTATTTTGCCAGGGACTGAGATTATCCATCCATCCATTCATCATATCTTAATTATAGTGATAAACTGCTACTAAAGGTTTATATTATTTGCAAGGTATCAGCAATATACTAATAACCCAATTGTGCTTCACTCACTCAGAATATGGAACCAATGTAGAAAGCATTTTAAGATGGAGAAGCTTTTATCTGTGGCACCTCTGCAAGAGAACCACCTCTTTCAACTCTCGCAAACATATGAAGTTTTTAATATCTGGAAAAAATTTGGGATTAAATTGCTTAGAGATCTTTATATAGATAACATCTTTGCATCCTACGAACAATTACATTCCAAATTCAACTTTCCAGCTACACATTTCTTTCACTATGTTCAAATTAGGAACTTTGTTAAACAGAACCTGCCCAATTTTCCTCATTTTGCACCCTCGTCCATGCTGGAAAAAATATTGCTCAGTTTCAAGGACTTAGACACCACCTCTGCAATATACAAAATTATTTTACAGTCCCTCCCTTTCAAAGATCCAAGAGGACAATGAGAAAAAGATCTCTTAATCAATATATCAGAAAGGGAGTGGAAAGTAGCAATGCAGAGACTTCACTTGAGCTCTATATGTGCAAAGCATACAATTATTCAACTCAAAATTATATATCAAGCACATCTGTCTTGCCTAAAACTGTCCAAAATGTTTCCAGGGCAAGATTCAAACCTGCGAACACTGCAATCAAGTTTCCAGCCTCACTGGGTCACATTTTTGGGCCTGCGCCAAATTAACATCATTTTGGACCAAAATTTTAAGTGCCTTTCAGACAGCTTTGGTGTCACAATCCCTCCTTATCCACTGACAGCTGTGTTTGGTGTTCTTCCAGATGGACTTAAAGTGGAGAAGGACAAACAAACTGTGATTGCATTCACTACACTTTTGGCACGCAGACTTATTTTGCTAAATTGGAAGAATCCTAACTCTCCTCTTTTAAGTCAGTGGGTAACTGATGTTTTATACTATTTGAAATTGGAAAAAATCAAATATTCAGTTAGAGGATCTGTACAGAATTTTTTAAAAACCTGGCAGGATATAATCAATAAAATTTTAGAATAAGCTCTTAAAGCACCGAGGAAGCAATTATCTCCACATTTCTTTTTCTTCTCCATTCATCTCTACTGGCCTATTAAACTCATCAATTTAGGTATGTCTACAAGCCTTAAGTTTTACCCCGTTGGCCATGCTCTCTTTCTCAGGGGTGGGGGTCGACTTGTTTTTCAATCCTATTTTTTGAAAAAAATTGATCGATTTGTATGAATGATTACAATAAAATTAATAAAAGTAAAAAAAATAAAAGTATCCATCCATCCATTCATCATATCTTAATTATAGTGATAAACTGCTTCTAAAGGTTTATATTATTTAAAAAAAAAACATAAGATAGTATAAAGGCGTATTATGGCATCATAGGGAAAGGCGTCCTCAAAAGTCTTCATTTTTCAACCCAGATGTTCTCATTTCCAGAGAAAGAGAGTTGGCAGCCCTAGCCTAGTTGTGTGTAAACTATCAGTAACACAGAGAAGCTAGACATAAAAGGAGCCTCTACAGAGCTTGGCAAGGAGCCCCAGATACAGAGCACTTACTTGCAAAACCTTTGGAGGTACTTCATTGCTTAAGTCTTTTGGCTTGGGTATGTGGCTGCCAGTGAATCTCACACCTGGATCCTGGATTGGATCAGCTCATGTAGCTGGGGGAAAGTGTGGCAGATAGTGTTGCCTCTGACCTCAAATGAGTGGTGTGAAGCAGAGCTGGCGGTGTGAATGTGCAGACAGAAAGTAAGGAAACTGAGAGTGATAGCAGCTGCATGAAAGAAGCTGTTCGAGGGAAGAACAGTAGCAGAAGGCATCCAAAGAAGGAGACAGCAGTTTTGGCTGTGAAAAGATCAACAGTTCTTTTCAGGATCACCTACTGTTATGATATGAGTGCACCCTTTAGCAAACAGGGTGTGACGCCTCCTAAAGCCTTCACAAGCCAGGCCTGGCTTTCCCAGCTTTCCTAGAATGGGCCTTAGCCTGAGCATTCTGAACTCCCAACCTCACAGGGAGGCTTCAGGCTACTGATGCCCAAAATGTGGAATCTTTTTAATGTTCCAAAATCTGTAAAATACATTTTGCTAATGTTCTAATAAACATTAGGAGGTTTTTCTTCGTACAGAAAAACCTAAACATATAGAATAAGTTACCAAGTAGTGTGATAAAGAGTAGGAGTTTAGGGACATTGAAACCTCGACTTGATGTAATTTGGGAGGAATTAGGTGGATAGGATTGGTGAGCTTTGTTCTGCTGAGTAGCCTGTTCTCGTCAGGATTTTTCTAATGTTCAGACTGTCAAACCCATTGGCAAAGAATGACAAAGCCACAAAAATCCTTGTAAACATAAAGATTTTTTTAGAAATAACAAAATGGCAAAAAGGGCAAAAGGCAGAAAGGATATGCCTAAAACTGCAATCTAAAGTGAACAAGTCCCAATATACAATCCAATAGAAAGAATCCACATAACTGAAGAAAATAAATCAATTAAACAGGAAAATCCAGTACTCACAGTAAATGTACTCAATAGACCTTCAACAGACCACTGAAGGATCTCCTGTCAGCTTCAGTAGATTAAGGCTAAAGATGGTCCTTTAGCAGTGATATCAGGGTGGCCTACCACCATGGCTGAATCCATTTCTGACCCCCTAGGTTTTTACAATACTTCCATTATATGGTGACTTTTTAGTCCACCATTGGAATGAAATGTAAAATATTATGAAGTAAACATAAAATATTTTTTTAATATGCAATTAGACTGGGGTGGGCAACGTCAGTCCTGGAGGGGCTCGGACCTTATTTAATTTTATGGCTTGTTAGACTGTAATGTTAGGCTTTTATAGCATAGATTTGTTTTACTTTCCTTGAAGCCTAAAACGGATAATTTTAGTCTATCACATTTTTCTCATAAGTGTTTTATTAAACCAACTATTGTATGATGAATCCACAAAGGTAGAAATGGAAACAAGTTAGATGGAGAACTGCTGGCTCCTTTGACATTTGCATTTTATTGCTAATAAGGAGCCATTAAAAACATTGAATGCAGCTGTTTAAAACTGAAAAAAAGCAATTAAGAGTGGAGAACCTTAACAAGCGAGACCACTAAAATGAAGTACCAAAATGCCACTTGAGCAATAAGTTCTACATTAGCTATAATTGACAAAAACCTGCAGCCACTGTGGCCCTGCAAGAAACAACATTTCCCACCACTGAATTAGACCAAAGCATATAAATAAGCACAAAAGTGGTTACCCATTGTTTTTGTTTGTCCAGGAAATACAATCACACTTTTCTATTGAAGAATTTTTCTTCTTTTAAAAAGCAGTACGGTGTTTTTTACTAATTCCCACAGCTAGAGTATCTATACATCACAGCTTACCTTTATTGTCTTTTCAGGCACATAAACACCACCTGGGCAGCCTGGAGGTGATATGTAAATTGTTTTTATACATATTTAATTTATATAGTTTATATAAATCTTATTATGGGATATATCATCTACTGTTAAATTCTGCTCTGTACTTCTAAAATTTATATTTTTTATTTCTTACTATATTGAGAAATTGTTCTGTTCTGTGTACTGCATTGTATTGTATTGACCCCCTTCTTTTGACACCCACTGCACGCCCAACCTACCTGGAAAGGGGTCTCTTTTTGAATTGCCTTTCCCAAGGTTTCTTCCATTTTTCCCTACAAGGTTTTTTTTGGGAGTTTTTCCTTGTCTTCTTAGAGAGTCAAGGCTGGGGGGCTGTCAAGAGGCAGGGCCTGTTAAAGCCCATTGCGGCACTTCCTGTGTGATTTTGGGCTATACAAAAATAAACTGTATTGTATTGAATTGTATTGTATTGTATTCCCTAAAATTCTTAAATGAAGATTGATAAACACATTCTTTTTTGTTTTAAAAACGTCTCACTATGCTTCTATCTGTGCACAGAGTATGTTTATTTCAGAAATATAAAGTAATGGGAAAAAGTACAATGAAATAAAAACAAAGTGTTTTAATTAGAAAAGGGTAATTATATAGAATTAGTACTACGTTAGCCTGTCAGCCTTACAAACACTATTTTTTCTAAGGTCAAGAATTTTCACATTCTAATACACCTGCTCTACTACAGTGCAGCATAGCTGAGATAAAAAAAACTGATACCATCTGATGTGTGACCACCAGGGGGTGCCAGAGAGCCCCAAACCATAGACAGACAATGTATGAATAGAAGAAAACCATTTATTCACACATGCACCTTTAAACACAATACTCTCCAGATGTAGGTCACCAAATCACAATAAATCAATAATATTCTTCCTCCTTCTCTCCTCTGCTGAGTGTCGTCCGCTGCCTCCTGACTCTGTCTTGTCCATGTGCAGTAGTAGGCTTCCTTTTATGCCAGACCCGGGAATGCTTCCGGTGTCATGCCATGTCTTCCAGGAAGCACTTCCAGCTGTCACACGGCAACACCCTCAATTGGAACATACGGGTCATGATGGGTTTGCACTTTCGAACTCAATAGCCCAAGCACCTCTGCGGGTGTCCCAACTAGGTTCCCATATGAGGATCACTGCCACCTTGCCTATGGGGGTTGGAACCTCTCCCAAATCTCATCTTCCGGACATCTAGACAAAAATTTACGTATTACTCCACTCTGCTGGCCAGTTCGTCATTGCTCTGGTCTCCCGTTTGGGTAGTGTATTTTTCCCCTTCTCATCCGGGATGTCTGTTCTCCTCCTACAAGTAATTTATGAAGACAGCAGATGTGTATTTTGCAATACACCTTTAATGCATTTGACTGCTCTACAGGTTTTCTAATGTGCTGCATTATTTTTCAGTCACCTGGGGCCTCATGTATAACGCCGTGCGTAGAACTCACACTATAACATGGCGTAAGCACAAAACCGGGATTGTGCGTACGCACAGAAAAATCCAGATGCAGGAATCTGTGCGCACGCAAACTTTCACGTTCTTCCACTACATAAATCCCGATCAGCATGAAAAGTATCGCACGTGCACGCGCCTTCTGTCCCGCCCCAACTCCTCCCAGAATTACGCCTCTTTGAATATGCAAATCAATATAAATAGCCTTCTGTGAAAAGACAATGGGAAAAGCACAGGGGAAAATATAAGAATTTCAGCGAATACCAAGTGGAGGCAAAGGAAAAACGTACTCTTTGTTGGTTTAAACAGTGGCAATAATCAACAAAAGAAAGTTGATCGAGTGACAGAGTGTCGGAGAAACTCGAAAGATCAAGTTCACAAAGTCGCACAGTGCCCGAAATAAAAAAGAAATCACATATCAAAGTCACCGTGAAAAGGCAAGTCGTAGCCCACCGTCTTAGTGTCATATGAAAGCTTATTAGGGAACAGACAAAAAAAAAATAGGCAAACAGTGGGAAAAAAAGCACGAAATGTCAACTTTAATCTCGAAATTTCCACTTTAATCACGTAGTTTATTTTGCCATTAAAGTAGAACATCATAAACTTCATTTTAAAATCGTTTATTTTACTAGTTTCTCAAGTAGCATGTTAATGCTTTGTTCAGTATTTGATCTTCTTTATGCTCTATGTCTGTGAATCACTACGTGCTTCTGTTCTTTCTCTTTCTCCGACAGGACACAGAATCCATTACATTCGTGATATTACAGCTCTCTGAATAATTAAAATACTGAGATGTATACGTGATATCTTTTTCATGATGATAGGAATGAAAGCATGTTATTAAACATGGGAACACGGTGGCGCAGTGATTGTTCATATCTCACGCAAGAGGCTTGCTGCGCCATGCACGACCTTCGATGAAATAATTTATTACAGAAGTACTGTCTCTTTCAAATGTACTAACCTCCAATTCCTGTCCTTCCTTTTCTTTCTCCAAATACCCAATCGCCACGCAATCAGCTCTGTAATAGACGTTAAGCAATCTGTAAGCTTAGAACGCCGATTCTTCAAAACTTTTAAGGAACATTGAAATATCCCCGTAGTACATGTTTAATTATTCTATTCGTCTATCCTTCCAGTGTCGCGTCAGCACCAGCAATAATACAGCGCAAGGCAGGAGCTATCCGTGAACTAGCTAGCGCTGCGGCACCGTGTCCTCACATGTTTAATTATTAACAATACAGATTATTTAAATGAAGTTAAAGTTTTATCTGTATACTATAAGCAACATATTTTGCTGCATTTCATCTTAAAAATGATATTGTCATCATACGCGCTTTATAAAGTGCCGCAGATTG
Source organism: Erpetoichthys calabaricus (assembly GCF_900747795.2). NCBI lineage: Eukaryota > Metazoa > Chordata > Cladistia > Polypteriformes > Polypteridae > Erpetoichthys > Erpetoichthys calabaricus. The sequence goes on along the minus strand of NC_041397.2, from coordinate 70,895,957 downwards.
TGCAATATTATAACTGTAGTGTAAGTTTACAGTGAGGTCATTGTACTTATAAGTACAAACAATTCTACAAGGAGCACTTGATGGACTGATTGAGTGTGTTTATAGTTCTTGGGATGAAACTGTTTCTGAAACGCGAGGTCCGTACAGGAAAGGCATTTGACGCTTTTTGCCGTGGTTGAGGTAGTGTGTACTTGAAACTGTATACTGATAAGTCTCTTTCCTATCAATTGCTGCTGTGATTCCCCACTCAGATACAGTGATATAAATACTCCGAGTGGTGCAGTGAGAGTAATATGGAAAAAGATGATCCGCAGTGGCAACCCCTAACGGGAGCAGCTGAAAGAAGAAGATGCAGTGAGAGTAACAACGCTAAAGCAGTTATGGTATTTGGAATACTATGGCTATTCCTGGACCATTATATTGCTACAGGTTAATTACAATCAGATGCATTACACTAATAAACAATATGCAGTTAATTTCACTGTATTTATAAAGCCGCGTCAGGAACGTGGGTCTAAGAAAGGGTGACCACACAGGAACAGTAGCACTGCTTTGACGCTGGGTGCCGCCAGTCTGCAAAACCGAGCGGAGAAATTGCATACGCCAGGTTATGAGGTACCGTGAAAATGTGCGTGGCTTTACACCAAGTTTAGGTTTTATACATCGCGATTTGAGCGTGGAAACATTCGTACGCAACATTTCTGTGCGTACGCACCGTTTATACATGAGGCCCCTGGTGTTATTTGCAGGTGACTGAAAATCACTATCCATGTCACATTTACTGGCTGCGTGCCACTCTTTCAGCATGTGTATGTGCCACTAATCCTGACAGCCAATATGTCTGATGGCTGTCTGAAGGAACTAGGCACACTGTAAATTTACCGCTATGGCGAATTCAGCCTCCATCTCAACGTCTTTTTTTTTTCCCATTCTAAATTCTTGTGTTATATATTACAGATGAGCTTCTCTTCTGTTTGTAAGGTCCAAATTGCCCACATTTCTTCATCCTCATTGCTACATTAAGTGTATTGTACTTCTGGGTGAACATTCATTGGTTGTTAGCTCTCATGAACATGGAGCCACCCGTATGATTAAAGACAAAATCGGAACAAGTTGCAGGCTAGTTGGGGTGAGTCGTGGGTTTGTCAAGTTAGGTGATTGTCTTTATAGAAGTGTGCTGCCAACTACCTCTGAGTAGCTAAGATTAAAAGAAAGCTGTGACTGAAAAAAGCTGGAATAGTTGTGTAATTTATGTAACATAGCCTTAAGTAGAAATCCAACACCAAAATCACTGTATCTTGCACTCTAACAACCTGCAGTTTTCTCCCAGATGAAAGCATTGTTGGTATTCCCTGGCTGCTGTTCTATCCATAAAAAAGTCCACAGTGATTGCAAATTACCTGTATGGTCCAAGCAGACAACCTTTATGGTTGGTGTGACTAGGCTCCAAGGAGTTGGGAGTATTAATGGGTGTGAGCTATATCCCATTGATTTAACTTAATTCCTGTGAAAGTGAATGATTTGTGAGATGGTGGGCCAGATACACAGTCACAGAATACAATGACTATTCAATGAGTTGGTTATTATATCTATACTACCTCTACCTCTATTTCCGGTCCATCACTTTTCTTCCTTTTTCTCTCCATAGCCAATGCAACACAGTAAATATCTCTGTCAAAGTAAGTCTGGCTGTGATCTTAAAAAAGAGAGAATATGGGAATATTATGAAATTATACATATGTTACTATTAACCAGTAACAGCATACTGCACGGTAATGTGCATTGAATACACTTGACTTTCACGCTCTTTTCTCTGTACGTTTAGCATTCGTTTGCTCAGAGGTTGATGTGCTTGCTGCTTCGTGAGCAGCTCTTGTTTTCTCCACCCTAGCGGCCCGCTTCTTCTCTTCTTCTGTTGGCATCTTTTCGCATTAATACTGATTAAGTTAGTGTTTGTGTTGCAATTATTTACCTTTTTCTTCATTTTTCACTTAAGCTGTCACTCAAGTGTTCAATCAGCCTCAAGAATGATTTAAGATATGAAGAGGTAGAGGAAGTGACGGCGAAGGTGGTAGGGATGAAAACGGTGCCTGTATGCATGTGCCGCTCGGCTGCCCTGCTGTGTGCTGCCGAGAGTTGATTCTACAATAAAGTAAAATAAAAATAAAAAGAGTAATAAAAATTATCACTCGAAGCGGATAGTAGATGTTACATAATATATGTGTACCAAATTTCAGGTTAATAGTTCAAACGGTTTGCGTTGATGATTGTGATTTAAAATCCTGGACAGACAAACGGACAACCATTGTGGCGTATTATACAAGAAGACAGTAGAAATGGTTTAAATTAACTGATTTAGCTAATATAATCCCACAAACACATTACTGCATTTGTTTAAAATTATGTTGCCTAGATAAGTCTAAATCTTAATATTCTAAATGTTCAGAAAAGTGTTTATTGGTTCTTATTGTAATTCTGAAGAAAGTGGTTCATGTACTGTAATTATTTTTTTATTTGGTACTTAATATCAGATGTTAGTTTGTATCCAGTGATATTTATTTGATCTTTGGCTAGGCTTTTAGTCCTCTTGATCCTTTTGAATATTTATAAATGGCTTTGCATTTAGGCATCTCACTTCCAATATAAAATTATTATTATTATTATTAATAATAATCATAATTGTCATGATGTAAATTTAATGTGGCTTGTCTAGTGTCTGTTGCTCTGTTGGTGCATATTTAGTCCGTTTAAAAAGCACTTACCGATTAATGAGGAGTCGGAGGGTGGAATATAGATTTTGAAGGATTAAAAGTGCTTCTTTGGTTACAATGGGTTTTGGGAAACTTTTGCAAATTAAAAATCATTCCAAAGACTGGATTGCAGAGGGCAAGCATTTCATTTCACATGTTATATGTACAAGGCCGTCTGAGCAAACCTGCATGCGTATACCCCTGTTACTTCACTCCCTACTGTCTTCATTGTCTGGGTGGGTGTGTGTCAAAGGGCACAACTGTCCTTTCAGTCCTTCCTTTTATCACAGAGTTACAGTATTATATGTACATTGGAGACCTCTGAAATTATCCTGTTTTTAGAAAGATTCAACAAACTGGCACCCTACAGAGTTGGTTCCTGCATTCTGCTTGATAACACTGAGGTAGGCTCTGGTTTCCTGTTACCTAAGTAGGACAAAGAGGTTACAGAAGATGATTGAAAGTGTTTATTTGTATTTTAATATTGTTAGACCATCTGACGATTTAACATTCAGTAACCAAAATAAATAACACCAATGATATTGACTTAAGTGTAGAAGTATATTTGTAAATTTATCATAGCAAATATTTCATTTAAAACATTAAACCCTTGATTATTTTTGTCATCTTCAATACATGGTATCTTCAATAATTTCCAGCCATCCTGCAGTTTGTCAGTCTCAAGAACTGTGATTTTGATATGGATGTGAACAGGATCGGACTGAGAAGCTTATTCAGGCCGGGAATCCGAAGTCTAACCCAGGCCACACAATATACATCAGTTTTCTTGTACAGGAACTGACTCAAAAAACCAACAAACACCATTTTGTCTTGGAATTTTTTATCAATGAGGTAGATTCAGCTTTTACACATACATTTCACTTTTAAATATTAGTCTCAAGACAACCTCTGTTAAAGTGTGGAACAACACTTTGTAAATGTAAACACATCATAAAATAAATAAACAATGTAGTTCTATAATATTTATATCAAAACAAATGTGCAAAAAGCACTGAACCACAAAAAGTAGTTATCAGTGGAATCCACAGTGCATAGATTATGTTAGCAATTTCAACTGGGAGTCTGGAATCTCCATAGCCAAGCCGCTGTCAGTGTCTGGATGGTAATGGTGAATACTCTTCCACAAAGTCTGAAGTGTTGGTCAAAAAAGACCACTCTGAATTTCTTCAGTAGACAAAAGACTCAAAAATGTCTTAGTGCCACAGAATTCTGTCAAGCATTTTTTAAAGAATGCACTTAGTATACACAGAAAACTATGAAACATTTCGTGTAGCCTATTCAGTCACTCTCTCATCATAGCACTAGGATTTAACTGTGACAGCGTGAGAGACAAACATTAAAATTATTAAAATAAAGTAAAAACGACACGTTCATTAACAAACTTATCATGAAATAAAGAACAGGCACATTTAAAAACACAAATCATTCCACTCACATACGTGTTTCATTAATAAAAAATAAAATAAAACATTTCGTGTAGCATATTCAGTCACTCTTAGCAATAAAGGAAAAAAAATTTTTAAATGTGACAATATGCTTCACTTTATTAAAATTTGAAACAAAAACAAAACAAAATAAACACACAGTAACAAATACCAAAATCCATACAACATTCAAATATAATTCAAAGTACAGTATATTATAAACTTTTAAACAATCTTCATATTTAATTTTAATCAAAAAAGCACCAGACGTATGCACCTTTCATAATTGTGCTCCTATTTAACTGTCAGAGTGCGAGACGCACGCAAAGTCAAAACTTGACATGAACAAAAACAAGAAACCAACCAACCAGAAACCAGAAAAGAATCCCTCCAACATTAAAGGATTTGTGCCCACTATAGAGCAATAGTGCCTGCTCATTTTCCAGTATAACAACATTATATATATATATATATTTTTTTTCATTATATTATTATATTAAGAACAATGGTTAATAAGATATAGGTTACCACTAAATATACAGTATATATGTATATATGTGTATAATATATATATGGATATAATATATTGTGACTGGCGGCCAAAGCCATTACCCGGCCGGGACACTAGCTGGATGAAAAGACTGGAGGAGAGAGCATTACACTGGGAATTGGAGTGTGGGACAGCCCTGTTGGGTTCCATGAGGGCTGCCAGAGTGGCTGCAGAGCCCTACATAGGGCTTTCACCACACCTGGGAGTGATTAAGGCCCGATTAATGAGCCACCTGGAACACTCCCAGGGTCTGCTTAAAAGGAGCTGCCTCACTCCATTCGTTGAGTTAGGAGGAAGAGGGGCAAAGCTTGCCAAGAAGAGGAGTGGAGGCGGACGACAAAGACAGAAGAAGAAGAAGAAGTAGAAGGGACTGTGTTTGGTGCTTGATGTACTGTGCTGTTGAGGGGAGATGTGCTGGCAGCTGCCGAGAGTTGATTCTACAATAAAATGAAATAAAAAGTGGAATAACCTTGGAGGTTAATCATCACCCCAAAAGCGGATAGTAGACAACACGTAGTATATGTGTTCCAAATTTCAGGTTAATAGTTCAAACGGTTTGCGAGCTACAGGTGATTTAAAATCCTGGACAGACAAACGAACAGCCATGGTAGCGAATTATATATAAAGATATATACTGTATATATAAAATATATCTATGTATGATATATATATATACAGTGCATCTGGAAAGTATCCACAGCGCATCACGTTTTGCACATCTTGTTATGTTACAGCCTTATTCCAAAATGAATTAAATTTATTTTTTTCCTCAGAATTCTACACACAACACCCCATAATGACAACGTGAAAAAAGTTTACTTGAGGTTTTTGCAAATTTATTAAAAATTAAAAAACTGAGAAATCACATGTACATAAGTATTCACAGCCTTTGCTCAATACTTTGTCGATGCACCTTTGGCAGCAATTACAGCCTCAAGTCTTTTTGAATATGATGCCACAAGCTTGGCACACCTTTCCTTGGCCAGTTTCACCCATTCCTCTTTGCAGCACCTCTTAAGCTCCATCAGGTTGGATGGGAAGTGTTGGTGCACAGCCATTTTAAGATCTCTCCAGAGATGTTCAATCGGATTCAAGTGTGGACTCTGGCTGGGCCACTCAAGGACATTCACAGAGTTGTCCTGAAGCCACTCCTTTGATATCTTGGCTGTGTGCTTAGGGTCGTTGTCCTGCTGAAAGATGAACCGTCGCCCCAGTCTGAGGTCAAGAGCGCTCTGGAGCAGGTTTTCATCCAGGATGTCTCTGTACATTGCTGCAGTCATCTTTCCCTTTATCCTGACTAGTCTCCCAGTTCCTGCCACTGAAAAACATCCCCACAGCATGATGCTGCTACCACCATGCTTCACTGTAGGGATGGTATTGGCCTGGTGATGAGCGGTGCCTGGCTTCCTCCAAACATGACGCCTGGCATTCACACCAAAGTGTTCAATCTTTGTCTCATCAGACCAGAGAATTTTCTTTCTCATGGTCTGAGAGTCCTTCAGGTGCCTTTTGGCAAACTCCAGGGGGGCTGCCATGTGCCTTTTACTAAGTCCTCACAGGTGGCGCAGTGGTGGTGCTGCTGCTTTGCAGTAAGGAAACTGTGGAAGATTGTGGGTTCGCTTCCCGGTTCCTCCCTGTGTGGATAGCGCTTTGAGTACTGAGAAAAGCGCTATATAAATGTAATGAATTATTATTATTAAGGAGTGGCTTCCGTCTGGCCACTCTACCATACAGGCCTAATTGGTGGATTGCTGCAGAGATGGTTGTCCTTCTGGAAGGTTCTCCTCTCTCCACAGAGGACCTCTGGAGCTCTGACAGAGTGACCATCGGGTTCTTGGTCACCTTCCTGACTAAGGCCCTTCTCCCCCGATCGCTCAGTTTAGATGGCCGGCCAGCTCTAGGAAGAGTCCTGGTGGTTTCGAACTTCTTCCACTTATGGATGATGGAGGCCACTGTGCTCATTGGGACCTTCAAAGCAGCAGAAATGTTTCTGTAACCTTCCCCAGATTTGTGCCTTGAGACAATCCTGTCTCGGAGGTTTACAGACAATTCCTTTGACTTCATGCTTGGTTTGTGCTCTGACATGAACTGTCAACTGTGGTACCTTATATAGACAGGTGTGTGCCTTTCCAAATCATGTCCAATCAACTGAATTTACCACAGGTGGACTCCAATTAAGCTGCAGAAACATCTCAAGGATGATCAGGGGAAACAGGATGCACCTGAGCTCAATTTTGAGCTTCATGGCAAAGGCTGTGAATACTTATGTACATGTGCTTTCTCAATTTTTTTATTTTTAATAAATTTGCAAAAATCTCAAGTAAACTTTTTTCACGTTGTCATTATGGGGTGTTGTGTGTAGAATTCTGAGGAAAAAAATGAATTTAATCCATTTTGGAATAAGGCTGTAACATAACAAAATGTAGAAAAAGTGATGTGCTGTGAATACTTTCAGGATGCACTGTATATCCATACTGTGCAAAAGTTTTAGGCAGGTGTGAAAAAATGCTGTAAACAAAGAATGCTTTCTGAAATGGAAGTGTTAATCATTTATTTTCAGCAATCAAGCAAAAGGCAGTGAATGAACAAAAGAAAAATCTAAATCAAATCAATATTTGGTGTGACCACCCTTTGCCTTCAAAACAGCATCAATTTTTCTAGGTACACTTGCACACAGTTTTTGAAGGAACTCGGCTGATAGGTTGTTCCAAACATCTTGGAGAACTAACCATAGATCTTCTGTGGATGTAGGCTTCCTCACATCCTTCTGTCTCTTCATGTAATCCCAGATACACTCGATGATGTTGAGATCAGGGCTCTGTGGGGGTCATACCATCACTTCCAGGACTTCTTGTTCTTCTTTACGCTGAAGATAGTTCTTAATGTCTTTGGCTGTATGTTTGGGGTCGTTGTCCTGCTGCAGAATAAATTTGGGGCCAATCATACGCCTCCCTGATGGTATTGCATGATGGATAAGTATCTGCCTGTATTTCTCAGCATTGAGAACACCATTAATCCTGACCAAATCTCCAACTCCATTTGCAGAAATGCAGCCCCAAATGTTCAAGGAACCTCCACCATGCTTCACTGTTGCCTGCAGATACCGCTCTCCAGCCCTTCGACAAACAAACTGCCTTCTGCTACAGCTAAATATTTCAAATTTTGACTCATCAGTCCAGAGCACCTGCTGCCATTTTCCTGCACCCCAGTTCCTATGTTTGCGTGCATACTTGAGTTGCTTGGCCTTGTTTCCACATCGGAGGTATAGCTTTTTGGCTGCAACTCTTCCATGAAGACCACTTCTGGCCAGACTTCTCCGGACAGTAGATGGGTGTACCTGGGTCCCACTGGTTTCTGCCAGTTCTGAGCTGATGGCACTGCTGGACATCTTCCAGTTTCAAAGGGTAATAAGCTTGATGTGTCTTTCATCTGCTGCACTAAGTTTCCTTGGCCGACCACTGTGTCTACGATCCTCAATGTTGCCCGTTTCTTTGTGCTTCTTCAAAAGAGCTTGAACAGCACATCTTGAAACTCCAGTCTGCTTTGAAATCTTTGTCTGGGAGAGACCTTGCTGATGCAGTATAACTACCTCGTGTCTTGTTGCTGTGCTCAATCTTGCCATGACATAAAGTTGTCTTCCACAACCTCACCTTGGTAGCAGAGTTTGGCTGTTCCTCACCCAGTTTTAAGCCTCCTACACAGCTGTTTCTGTTTCAGTTAATGACTGTGTTTCAACCTACGTAATGACATTGATGATCATTAGCACCTGTTTGGTATAATTGGTTGATCACACACCTGACTAGAATCCTACAAAATCCCTGACTTTCTGCAAGTGTACCTATAAGAACTGATGCTGGTTTGAAGGCAAAAGGTAGTAACACCAAATATTGATTTGATTTAGATTTTTCTTTTGTTCGCTCACTTTGCATTTTGTAAACTGATAACAATAAACAACCATTATTTATATTTCTGAAATCATTCTTCGTTTACAGCATTTTTTCACACCTGCCTAAAACTTTTGCACAGTACTGTATATATATATATATATATATATATATATATATATATATATATATATATATATATATATATATATATTTATATATATATATATATATATATATATATATTATATATATATATATATATATATATATATATATATATATAGGGTTGTCCAGATGTAACTATGCAACTTTTAATGCAATGCAATGCAATAACATAAAAAGATTAGATCTGGACCAGTAATATATATTTTATATATATTACTATATTTTATATAGTAAAATTTAAGGTTCTCTTTATAAATTTAAATTTCTGTATATTCTTAAACTTTTACTACATTTGAAGAGTTGACAGAATGAGAATTGTCCATACTTTATTAGAAGATGGTGCAAAACTGATCAATTGATTTCTTATGTAATACCTCCGCTACTTACCTACTTGCCCTGTAACACAGAGTGAGCACAATTCTTTTAGTCAAATATAAATTAAAAGTAATCTCATGAAAGTACAAATTAAAGCTAATGTAATTTTGAAAATTTGCATTATCTTTTCTCTTTCTTCCTGTTATCAGTTTGTTTGGAAGTGAAAACAATGCAAAAATGAAATTAAGTCTTCAAATGCCACCCCAGCTCTGATAAGTGAAGTAATAAGTAGGGATTTTTTTGTCATGACTGAGAATGAAAGGAAGCTTTTAATTAGTTTAAATCTTGTTTACCTCTGCCAACAACTACAGAAAGCTTCTAAATTCAAAAAATAAATAATGGAACACGCACTTGTCTTTTCCTCTCCCTCTCTCTGTTCCTGGCAATAAGACCTATGGTACTGCCAAGAAAAAAGGGAGTTACTTGTGTAGTGATATATGCCTGGAGAGGTAAATTAATTTATGTCACGGAGAAAAAAAGACATGGAAAACTGTGGGTGCAACATCAAGTTAAACTGATACTAATGACCTCAGGCTGAGGTCCTATTGGTCAAGGAAAGGAGATGGATGTTTTATCTTGAAGTGCTTCTCCAAAGCTAGTGGACTGAGAAATTACTAGTTAATTTCAAGGACTGCATCACAGCTTTTCCATGCCAGTAAAAGAATTTCTGTTCCGCCACTTTTGTTAAACTAAATGGTTGCTTGGCTGTGAAAAAGTAATTTCCTGGTAGTTAGTAAACAGAGGCCATAAATGCAATACGACAAGGCTGAAGTAAATATATAGCAGATGACTAAAACAACTGTAGAAATTAAGTTCTGTCACTTTTAAAAATATTTATCAGAAAATTTTCTATTTGCCATGGTTTCCCATGATTTGTATTCATGTAGTTCTCTGCTATCTGTTCTGTTTTCTCTTTACTTTTGTCCTCCTAAAATGCAAATGATAAATAGTATCGAGGTGCTTTTCATATAAATTGCAGAGCAAAAAAGGTCCCTCATCATGACAGTTTCACTGGTGCAGAAAATTTATGCTTCATCATGTAGATGGGGAAGTTTTTGCAATTAATACTAAAATATAAGGTCTGACAGGTTAGCAAATTACCTTTCATTAGTAACTCTGATTCCAATAAAGATTAGCAGATTACCAACTAAATTTATTAAACCTCTATTAACTTGACAAAATCGTAAACATTATAGAAGAGGGACTAGTGAAATATTCTTTAAAAATACATATAGTGACAACACATTGCTATGTGTAACTTTGAAAGGTACAGAACAGTCATCAAGGCATTGGGTGCCTGAGTGGTTTATATACTGGCATTGGCAGCTTCTGTGGTCTTGATAGTGACAGGGTTATGGAAGGTGTATTAGAAATATTTTTCTAGATTTGCATGACATGTGGTGGAAGGGAGATGTATTAAGTTAGGTGTGCTTGCCTGCTATCCTTTCCAATGGCCAGATGATGTGAGTTTATGTGTTACTCACCCAATGTAAATGAATACTTCTTTGTTAAACTAGCTGTTAGTAATCAATTTTTCTTATTTGGAACATGAGTTGCTCTTTTTGGTCTAGTATAATTAATACACACTCAATCCCTTTCCCTCATGGTGGTCTTGTCCTCTTTGGATAGTGCTGTCTATTTTCACGGCTTCCTCTTGGAGCTGTTTGTCGAACACTCTTATAGTCAGAAGTGTTTTGCTGGGAAAGTATGGCAGTGGCGGCTATCATATTGGCCTGGTTTAGCAACTCTAGTTGTGTTGGGGTTTTGGTTTCCCCATGTGCATGTCAATTTATTGTTTTGTTCACTCATCCACTGCCCACCGTGCAAAGTTATCAGTCATTAGCATCACAGCTATAAACCTTGTTCATGTGGCTTGAGCGGGTACAAGAAAGTCACTGCTACTTTCTATACAGGCATAATGTTGAAGAACAGAATAAGTGGATAAGAAAATTTTCTTATTTTTAGCCCCTTCTTTGGTATTTTTACCTCATTTATGATTTTGGACCCTTATTCTACATGTTTTGCTTATTTTTAAATTTTTCTCCCTAACTCTAGCAAACAGAAAGACACACAAACACTTGTCCTTTTATTAAGGTAGACAGTTTCTTCTGAAATAATCAGCATACATCATAAACATGAATCTAAAGCCCTATGGGTTTGACTTTTAAAATTGAAGACCCACCTCTCTACTCATTCATTGGTCAAGAGTCCTGTATATAAATAAATTGAATTATTATTGTTATTTTACTTCATTTTTAAAAAAAAACTTTCCTAAGCCTTTAGCTTCAAAGCGCTTCAGTGGATAATATCTATGGCACAGAAAACCACTGGCTGCTCTCTGCCCCCCCTAGAAGATATTCCCAGTGCCCAATGCCTACGAAACAAAATCATTAAAGACGATTCCCATCCTGGCCACTCATTGTTCATACTACTGCCCTCTGGCAGGCTATACAAGAACATTAAAAGTAGAACAAAAAGATTTGTTGATGGTTTTTATCCTTGGGCCATCAGAATTTTAAATGTTAAAACCTCATAGAACTGTTAATTTTTTTCCCCCCAGTATGTACGATGTTTACTTGGATAATAATTTCTGCCCCTTATTTATATATTTATTTTTTATAGGATGTGTGCTTTCTATATTATTTGTTTGTTGCTGTTTGTTGTACTTGTACCATTACATGTGTAGCTTTTACAATTTCATTGTACTGGTACAATGACAATAAAAGGTTTCTTTCTCACTTTTTCTCATAAGAATGGATAAGTAACGCTCAATTATGTAACATGAGATTTTTCTCCTCTTTACATGGACATTTTTCACATCATTTGTTATTGGTCACTGTTGGCTTCTATTATGTCATATACTTTCTTTCTCTCAACTCTTTATAAAACCATGAGATTAATTTTTTTTCTCAGCCACCACTAACAAAGCACACGGGGTAAGGAACATATGAAAAATAATAATTTTTGGTAGGAGTATTCCATTAAAAACACCTTCTCTTTATTGGGATAGCAAAGTTCTGTTTTTAATGTGAATTAATGCAAGAGTTGAACTGGTGAAAGAAAGATAGGCCACAAAGTTAAAAAGGTATGGAAGTATGATGAAGGAGATACTTTGATTATTGTACTTAGGCATTTGTATATGGCATCCCACAACACTTTATTCCTCTTTATGTTAATTCATGGATACGTTTCTCATTGGCAGTAATTAACTTCATACATTGTCTGCACAGGATTTCTGTGAAGGACTCCTGAACTACATATACACATTAAAGATTTATGTAACATCCGTTGTACTAAACTGACAACTGCATGGTTTTTTTCATAAGGTAACCTTGCAGTTAGAGTAAGTTGTAACTGGGAGAGTAAGTACAACCACAGAAAAGTGTTGTGTCTTAAACATATTTGAAGTTATAAAAATGTGGTTCTCATTTTAACGTCATTAGATTAAAACTTTTTTTTGTGATTAAATCTTGAAATCAAACAAAAAGCAGCAAATTACAACAACCTGGGGCATAAGTAATACTGGAGCACCTCAGGGAATTGTCCTGTCTTCCTTCCTGTTTACCATCTACACAACAGACTTCTGCTTGCTATCTACAGAAATTTTCAGATGACTTGGATATCATAGGCTGTACCAATAATGGAGACGAGTCAGAGTACAGGAAAGTTGTGGAGGACTTTGTTTGTGGTACAGAGACAGCAACCTGCAATTCAATATTAGCAAAACAAAAGCTGGGGGTAGACTTCCAACATGGCAAGAGTATCTAACACCAGTTACCATTCATGGTGGAGCATGTGGAATTGGTGCAGAACTACAAGCACTTTGGGGTTCACATGAACAACATACTCGACTGGTCTCACAACACAGTGGAGCTGTACAAGAAAGGCCATAGCAGACTGTAATTGCTAAGGAGACTCAGGTCATCAGATGTGTGCAGCAAGCTGCTGGAAATGTTCTACCAGTCCACAGTAGCTAGTGTGGTTCTGTGCTGCAGTTTAATGGAAACCACAATGCCTGAACAACATTTGATGCCATCATGAAAAATCCCCTCCATCCCCTCCAGGAGATGCTCTCTTGGAGCACTTTTATCCAAAAGCTCATTCCACTACAGTGTGCCAATATGTACCAGTAGGGGTCTTTTCTGCCCACTACTATCTGGCAATTCAGTGCTTCCACCCAAAGTACATATTAAGTTTATTTTTACTTATTTACTTAACAATTAATTGCTTTGTTGTGTTATCTATCCTGTGAGTTCATATTGGTGTTGTTTTATGTTTCTCCAGCTGTATGCATCTGGATTTCCCCATGGAATTAATGTTTATCTAATCTAATATAAACTAATCTAATCACCAATATATGCAAAAAAGGAAGAAAAACGAAACAAATCCAGAATAACTTGAAAGAAAGCCCCTACTGGTGTCCACCCCCACACCCAATCAAGTCTTATAAATGGAGGAGCAGGAACTCAAAGCTAATGATGCCCAAGCGAGTTGACAAGAGATGCTTAACCACATAACAGGCCCTGAAGGGTCAGAAATTAAGAGATAAAATACCAATGATGACCCAATATTGAACTAGCCAAACCATATATTGCTGCTTTGGAATATGGATGCTATATGTTGTGTTCATCTTCACCACTAAACGTTCAAGAAGAACACGATTGAAAAAAGAAGCTTTCTGGCAAAAAACAAGAGGAGTGAATGGTAAAAATACAGTGGAACCTCGGTTTGTGAGCATAATTCGTTCCGGAAACGTGCTCGTAGTCCAAAGCACTCGTATATCAAAGTGAATTTCCCCATAATAAATAATGGAAACTCAGATGATTTGTTCCACAACCCAAAACTATTCATATAAAAATGATTAATACAAAATATAAAGTAAAAATACATAAAACAAATTAACTTGCACTTTACCTTTGAAAAGAATCATGGCTGGTGTGAGTGAGTTTCTAAACTCTTGTGGGATTGCACCCAACGGGATGACACGCTGAAGAGCGTCCCAAAGCAATCGCAGTCTCCCAGAGCTGTAGCAGTTCTCCGTAAAAGCGAATCCGAAAAGATCGCAGACATGCTATAAGCGCCTGCCGTCGATGGGTGATACAAGGAACAAGGAACATTATAAATGTGCAGGGCCCTGCCTGACTGCTGTGTCTGTGTATAAATAACTGCGCTGTTGCTGTTTCAAGCTGAATAATGCTTGTGTTGCTAAAGTACTGAGACTCAGCTTCGTGTTTTAGGGTGCAAGACGGGGACTCGCACGTCACAGCACACATGCGCGCGCGCGAGCACACATACACACACATATACACACACACACACACGCACACACACGTGCACACACAGTCACAATGCTAATGCTGTATAGTAAACACTATACGCTCGTACGGATGTTGACTATATGAGTGAGGCACGCCGACTCAGACGGAGAATAGGAGACGATTGCCCACAATCCCGCAGTGAGAGAGAGAGGAGAACCATCAGCTCAGTTGTGATCACATGACACTCAGCAGACAAACTACTCGTACTGCAAGACCTCGCTCGTTTATCAAGTGAAAATTTATTACAAATTTTTGCTCGTCTTGCAAAACACTCGTAAACCAAGTTACTCGCAAACCGAGGTTCCACTGTATATTAAGAGGTTCAACAAGAAGATTATTTAAATCTATTGGGATGCTGGTACGGGTCCTCCCTGCGTGGAGTTTGCATGTTCTCCCCGTGTCTGCGTGGGTTTCCTCCAGGCGCTCCGGTTTCCTCCCACAGTCCAAAGACATGCAGGTTAGGTGGATTGGCGATTCTAAGTTGGCCCTAGTGTGTGCTTGGTGTGTGGGTGTGTTTGTGTGTGTCCTGCGGTGGGTTGGCACCCTGCCCGGGATTGGTCCCTGCCTTGTGCCCTGTGTTGGCTGGGATTGGCTCCAGCAGACCCCCGTGACCCTGTGTTCAGATTCAGCGGGTTGGAAAATGGATGGATGGATGGATGGGATGCTGGTATTTAGAATAGCACACATGTGACATAAGCGACCAAAAGGCTGACAGTGAGGGACATACATAAAACATTTTCTTAGGTATTTGCAGAGTAAGAGTGACATTAATGGGTTCTTAAACAAATCCATGGCAAATAACTTACAAGGTCTGAAATTTGAAAAATATATAAACTTAAATTGATGATTGGGGTTTCTTGAGGAGGAAGGCTATTCTTAAAAATAGAATTCCAGGAGACAGAGAGCATAGAATGAGGATGGTGCTACCTCACTGAGTGAATACATAGGGTTTAGTAAGATGCCTTGCCCAAGTGCATACATACTGTAGCTGCTACAGATTTCGAGGAAGAGGATGAATACCTTCAGAAATTACAAAAAAATGGGAAGAAAGCAGAGATTGGTAGGCATACTACAAGCCTAAAGGACAAATCTAAGTTGCAAACAGAACAAGAGAAGGAGGGGACAATAAATTGGATCTTGGGGGCTTGAAGTCTGCCATTCAGGTTAAAATTATTTTAATTAAAGATTTATTAAACAATAAACAACAGAGAAACATTTCTGGTACAATTTCTGGTGTCACTTCCTTTTGCAGAAATAACTTCATATTAGCCACTTTTGTAAATGTTTACCAGTAACTTGCATTGATTAAAGGGAATGAATCTTAGCTCAGTCTGTTACACGCCGCTCTTTCATGCTTGATGTCTGATGGTCTTCATGCATTCAAAGCATGCTTCAAGCCTGACCACAGCATTGCAATAGGGTTTGAATGTGGGCTGTTTAATTTTTGAAAATTCTGTTGTAGATTTGCTCAAGTGATTTATTTATCTGTCATCTGGTTTTTTAGTTAGAGTTAAGCTTTTTAATTGGATTTCATGTCTGACTCAATGGCAGAAGAACTTTAAAGACAACCCTAACCATAAGGCCTCCGCTTTTGTGCTGGACACTTTGTATCTTCTGTTCAAAGACAGTTTTTTATTTGTGGAAAACTTGGATCTAGTCAATGTAGCCAGTCCAATTTTGGTTTACCAGATCACATCACATACCGTACTTTCATTGCTTAGTAAACCATTCAAATTGGTGAACATCAAGTCATTTTTCAGAGGGCCTATAAAAACCCATTGATCTTTTTATTGACCTGTATGGATAAAGAAAACCTGCCTACATTTAGCATTTTTATTTAAAATTGGATCTATTAAATTCCTAATAGTGTGGTGGACATGTTGCACACTGTAATCAATTTAGAGGATGGTTAATCTAGGTGCGCACCAACACTTTCAGACTCGGAACCTTGAATTTAACATAACACAAACATCTTTGCCATGTTAGAGGAAAACCTGAACACTTTGCAAAGGAAGAAAGTGCAAACACTACAAAAACAAGTATCAAACACAGGACACTAGGTCTGTAGAGCGGTGGAACTAAGCATTGTCTTTATTCAAATAATAAAAAATCGGTAGTGAGCTCCCTTCGACTTCTCATACTGTATACTGAGATAGAGGAAAAGGTCTTCAGAACCACTTCCAGTTGCGCAATATTTCGTGAATATCATATCTCTTTGTTTCTCATCATAACTAAATGATAATATTGATACACAATCATTTATCTCTATTTACAATCAAACTTAATATTAAAATGATATTTTCACACTTAGGGAGGTCAAAAACTGTGGAAGTTTTTTCATGAGTACATATTGTGGAAGCCAGCCCGGACACAAACAGGAGGACACGTTGACGTCACCCAACACACGTTTATTATACATAATTATTTACATAAAAGTGCACCACAAATCCCCAAAAGTTCCCAAAGTCCAGGCCACTACTCAAATGCTTCACTCTCTTAAGGCCGCCTCCTTGCCTCTCCTCCCGAGCTCTGTCCTTCTCCACTCCCGACTCAAGCCAACGAACGGAGGGAGGCGGCCCCTTTTATAATCACCCGGATGTGCTCCAGGTGCTTCCCAGCAATCTTCCATCTGGCACTCCCCAGTGTGGCGGAAGTGCTGGCTGTGCACCCGGAAGCACTCCGGGTGACCCCACTTCTCTTCCCCCCAGAACTTCCGGGTGTGGCGGAAGTGCTGAGGTCCAGGGCTCCAAAGGCATCGGGGCACCCCCTGGCGGTGACCACGGGCCCCTACAGGGTTGAGCTTCAAAGCTCTGTACCCGTGGTCCCCATAGGTACCAGGGCAGTTGCCCCCACATGGTCTGGGGAAGGTGCAAGCCCTCTTCCAGTCCTCCGGGGCATCCTGGCCTGGTGGCCCCCCAGCCACCTGCGACAATATGCATTACCTAGATTACGTGCAAAGTAAAAATAGTTATAGTCACCTAAAAACATAGAAAAAGTGTTAGTATTATATAATATTTGTTGCACTAAATTGCTATAGGCAAAACTGCATTTAGCTACATTTAATTATGATAATGATGGCAGAAATAAAATATCATAAAATTAAATGTATTACAAGTAGCATGACAGGGAAGTAACAGCTTATTGTTCCCATTACATCTTTATATTTACATAGCGTGTTCAATATTTACACGTTATTGTTAAACTGATGATGCATAAATTAAATTAAAATCAATAATAGTTATTGAAAGAATATGCATTATATTGAATACAGTTTTTAGTATTTTGTACACATTTATATTTAAATGATACCAAAAATTGGATGGTTGTTTAAATAAAATACTATTTCCAGTTGAGCAATTTTTCTTAAATTTCATAACTATTTGCTTTTTATCATTAGAAATATCTATACAAAATTTGAATCATCTATTTGTAATTATAACCATAGTTTCCTTGAAAATTTGAAAAAGTATTCAGTTAAAGTACCATTTATGGTTGCCAGAAGTGGCCCAAAAGTTGATAGGACTCCTTATTTTTGATATAAAGCAGGTGTACAAAATCTCGTTGACCTAGGTCAAAGTGTTTTGGAGTTATCATGTTTATACACAGACAGACATAATTTAAAAAATGGTATTTTTGGACTCAATGAGGTCTAAAATGTCAACATTCATCTAAATCTCATGAATGCTCAAGCATACAATATTAGATTGAACACCTTCCCTGTTATCATCGCAGATCAGTGTAAATACCTAGGGGTAAACATCACGAGCAAACATAAAGCTCTTTATCAACAAAATTTCACTATCTACCTGAAAAAATTAAGCAAGACTTGCATAGATGGTGTCAAAAAGATGAGACATACTCAAATAAAGGTTTGGGGCAGCCACCCGTATAATCTGGTATCCTGGCTGCAAAAGTCGTTTTATACAAATAAACAGCACTGGTGTGCATACAATTGAGTCCAAAACAAGACTGAGGAATTAGGACAAAGGGCAGGGTTTTAAAGGGGAAGACAGGAAGTGAGGTCATAAGGATCAGGGACGTGTTCGTTCTCCATTGGTTCGGGCCCAGACGTGACGTCAGAGGGGTCGGAGCCAGTAAGGACTCCTTCCATTGGCTCAGTCCCGGAAATGATGTCACGAGAGCCACATGGAATCTCCCGGGAATAGTCTGCAGGCAAGAAAGAAAAAGAGTGCACTCTGTCACCTCCCGGCATATCTCAGAACTGCCGTCACTCAAGCCCTTTAGCTGCCTCCCATGCGCACGTGTGTGACAATGGTCAACCCTGCATCTCACTTTAGCTGGAAGAATTAACAGTGTCAAGATGAATATCCTTCCTAAGCTTCTCTTTCTATTTCAAAACATTCCAATATACATCAATAAATCTTTCTTTTTTTAAGAAATTAGATTCAAACATAACCTCATTTATTTGGAATTCAAAACATCCACGTATCCAAAAGGCGAAACTACAAAGATGTAAGGAAGAGGGTGGTATGACTCTACCTAACTTTCAATTTTATTACTGGGCGGCGAATATACAAGGTATAAAAACCTGGATATTGACGCAAATAAATGAACAGACACAGGTTTGGTCCGCAACGGAAATAAAATCCAGCAGTACTTCTTTATATTCCTTGCTTTGTACCCCAATAAGTACAAGTCATCGCCAATATATTAACAAGCAAATTGTACTTCGCTCACTCAGAATTTGGAACCAATGTAGGAAGTATTTTAAGATAAAGAAACTTTTATCTGTGGCACCTCTGTACGAGAACCACATTTTTGCACCCTCTCAAGCGTACACAGTTTTTAATTTCTGGAAAACATTCGGGATTAAATCACTTTGAGATCTGTACATATGTTAATGTCTTTGCATCCTACAAACAATTACACTCCAAATTTAACTTTCCAGCACACATTTCTTTCACTACCTTCAAATTAGAAACTTTGTTAAACAAAACCTACCCAATTTCCCTCACCTTCCACCCATCTATATACTGGAAGAAATATTGATCAGTCTTGAGGACTCAAACAACATTTCTATATTATATAAAAACATTTTAAAGTCCCTCCCTTTCAAAAATCCCAGAGTACAGTTGGAAAAGTATCCCTCACTCAACATCTCGGAAAAGGAGTGGAAGGTAGCAATCCACAGAATTCACTGAAGCTCCATATGCGCAAAGCATACAATTATTCAACTTAAAATTATATATCGAGCGCATCTCTCTCGTTTAAAATTGTCCAAAATGTTTCCCAGGCAAGATCCAACCTGTGAACGTTGCAATCAAGTTCCAGCCTCACTGGGTCACATGTTTTAGGCGTGCACCAAAATAACATCATTTTGGACAAAAATGTTGAAATGCCTCTCAGACAACTTTGGCATCACAATCCCTCCTAACCCTTTAACAACTGTGTTTGGTGTACTCCCAGATGGGCTTAAAGTGGAGTAGGACAAATAAATTGTAATTGCCTTTACTACACTATTGGCACATAGACTTATTTTGCTCAACTGGAAGAATTCTAATTCACCTCTTTTAAGTCAGTGGATAAGTGCTGTTATATATTATCTAAAATTGGAAAAAATCAAATTCTCACTTAGAGGATCTGTACAAAACTTTTTCAAAACCTGGCAGGATCTGATAAATAACATTTTAGAATAAGCATTTAAATTTAGAAGTGGATTCGCTCCCCTCATTTTCTATTACATCTGCTTTTATTCATTTATGTATTTACGTATTATTACTATTATTAAAGTGCTACTCTGCTGACTTAGCTCTCTTTCTAATGAGTGGGGGTCGATTTATTTCAAACCAATTTTGTTAAACCTGACTTACATGTATGGAATGTTTTTCGATTTTAATAAAATAAGATATAAAAAAAGAAATTCTCAAGGTCAAATTTTTTCACGATTCCTATACTTTCTTTATATTATACTATGTATACAAGAAAGTAAAAAGCATTCATATATTATGTATTCTTAATTTTTTAACATCGATGCAGCTATTGATTTCCTGGACTGTTAATTCTAAATAAAAGCCATGGATAAGAGGGCCTATCCCAGTAGCACTGGGTGAGGGCATAGAAAAACCTTGGATGAGACACAAGTCTAGTGCAAACATTTTTTTTGCAACTTATATTGCAAGAAAGACCCAGTTAGATACAAATGCATTAGAAAAATCTGTCTGACCTATTCAGACTAGATGATCATGTGCTTCAATGGACTTTCTGCACTATGGTTTAGGGTAGGGTCCATGATCTAGGTAGGCAACAATGAAGGTCTAACTCTGAGTCTGTTATTAGAGATGCTTACACCTTAATTCTGCTCTGAGATCCCATTACAAGACTGTTAAGGATGACTTGATTAAAGCAGCAATAATGCTGAGCTCAACCACATGACATCATTTAAACAGCAGGAGGTTTAAAGCCACCTTTTCAGTCAAAGTGGTGAGCTAGAGAAAGAGGCAAGTTAAAATTGGTTCCCAGCATTGCTAGAAACCAACATAGAGCTTTCCGAATTTATTTTTTATTTTATTTTATTTTATTTGAGCAAGAGAACAAGTCTACTAACAGGGTAAAAACATATTAAAGTCTTTTTATTTTTTACAGTATATGGTTTTCCTTTGATACTTTGACTTCTTTCTTTGTTTAACTCTTCCTGATGCAGTTTTCTCAGTTTGTCAATATCACTGTGTCCTCGGTGCTGAGATATGTTAAGGGCATTTTCTTTGATATATTTTTATGAAATACATTTTTTAAGATTTTCGAAAATAAAATTAGAGCATTTGAAAAAGTTTGACAACCACAGAGCATTAAGCCCAACAAAGCTCACCAATCCTATCCACTTATTTCCTCCAAAATAGCATCAAGTCTAGCTCTGAAGGTCCCAAATGTCATACTGTACAACAATACTCGATCCACTGTACTAATTCCTTTCATAATTTTAAACAATTCGATCATGTCACCAGGCGGCACGGTGGCGCAGTGGGTAGCGCTGCTGCCTCGCAGTTAGGAGACTGGTCCTCCCTGCGTGGAGTTTGCATGTTCTCCCTGTGTCTGTGTGGGTTTCCTCTGGGTACTCTAGTTTCCTCCCATAGTCCAAAGACATGCAGGTTAGGTGCATTGGCGATTCTAAATTGTCACTAGTGTGTGCTTGGTGTGTGTGTGTGTGTGCCCCGCAGTGGGCTGGCACCCTACCCAGGGTTTGTTTCCTGCCTTGCGCCCTGTGTTGGCTGGGATTGGCTCCAGCAGACCACCGTGACCCTGTAGTTTGGATATAGCTGGTTGGATAATGGATGGATCATGTCACCCTTTAATTTCCTTCTACTTAAACTGAAAAAGTTTCAACACCTTTAGTCTCTCCTTATAACTCTGCCCCTGCACTCCCAAAACTTGTCTGGATGTTTTCTAGCACAAACATTACAGAAACCTGCAATGAGATGACTTAAAATATGCACTCTTACCTGTCAAGTTTTGAAAATCACAGCATTATTTTGGCATATGGAGCGGTAAAATCATGCTTGATTGACATGCTTGTTATAATTAAGTGTTATAAAAGGAACTAGTTTACTCCTAGATTAGAGATTAGAGATCTTTATTGTCAAATACACTACAAGAGCATAGTGAAGTTCTTGTGGCACAGTTGCAGTGACGTATAAATATAGTAAATAAATAGGTGTAACAGAAAATAAATAAATAAAGTAATGTACAGCACAATTACACATAAACTAGCAAATGGGTACAGTACACAGAACAGGGCAGGCAGTATCAGGTTACTGGAAATTCAATGACCTTATGGCCTGGGGAAAGAAGCTGTTCCTGAAGCAGCAGGAGCGAGTGTTGAGGCTCTGGTTGCTCATCCCAGAATGCACAAGTGAAAACAGCAGTTGAGCTTTATGACTGCCATCAGAAGAGATGGACTCATAACTGTCCTGTTAAATCTTGTTATATTTACAGTGTCAATTTTATCAATTTTATCTTTTGATACAAATTACTGTATGTCTAAGATAAATTAGATTTTATTTTCTTGGTGTGTTAACAGCAGAAAACAACAGATTGAATCTGATTATTGGATCAGACATAAGATCGACATTTGTAGAAGGATATCAATTCAGATACAATTGTAATTCTTAGTATATGACACCTGTATGGATGGTTAAATTCGATTTCTGAAGCTGATTTTTTGCATGTCACTCTCTGTGTGGTACTGCTGAGAAACATAAAACAAATGATAGTGTCTGATGATGGCTCATTTGTATGTGTTGATCATTTTAGAAAGCCAAATGGGTAAATGTAAGGTTTATTTAAAAGTCATTTGTACATATACAGTAAGTATAAACAATTGGACAAATGATCAAATCCTAAAAGAAAAAATCTGCAGTGTAAGCAGTTTTCCCGCACCAGAATAACATCTTAGTAGCAGAAGTCCAGAGGTATGTAGCAAGTAATGAAGCAGTTCTGGTGTATAACACTGGTCAACAACAAAATAAAATTGGTCTAAAGGTGAAAATACCCGACTCTTACAGTATTATATATACTGAATCCAAATACAGTATATATATTTTTAAATTCCTCTGTCAGGGAAGGTTTTTGACTGATATGCAACTTAACTTTGAAAATATTGTATATTTACATGCTTCTTAAAATGACAATTGTGTAATCTTAAACTTAGCATTTTTTGATTTTTGTTGTACTTTGTTTCACCAACGTTTCTCTTAAGAGTTTAAGAGTAGTCAGACAGTATAATGGGACTCCACTTACCTCGGTAATGCTTTTCTGTGTTGGAAATGTCCTGATTAAATCGCTTGTCATGTTCATCACTGACTGCACCAAGGTTTTCAGGGAAAAAGTCCAAGTGAGAGTCTAAGAAATGAGTTTTTAATGGCATTTTGCAATCCTTGAGAAGGTTACTGTTTCAGGACAGTTGTCAGCTTTATGATTTCTCAAAATATTTGTGTAGACAGTTGTGTAGCTCTGCCAAGCAGCTTCCTCAACTTCATTCACCTCTTTTTTTAACATTTCTCTGATCTGAGGACCAGCAAAAATGCCTTCATCAATATTGGTATCGTGGATCAAGGAAATGTATGTCTCAAGTACTGTACTTGAATTGTATTTTATCATTTACTTGGATGACATTTTTTATAGGCGGCACGGTGGCGCAGTGGGTAGCGCTGCTGCCTCGCAGTTGGGAGACCTGGGGACCTCGGTTCGCTTCCCGGGTCCTCCCTGCGTGGTGTTTGCATGTTCTCCCCATGTCTGCATGGGTTTCCTCCGGGCGCTCCGGTTTCCTCCCACAGTCCAAAGACATGCAGGTTAGGTGGATTGGCGATTCTAAATTGGCCCTAGTGTGTGCTGTGTGTGTCCTGCGGTGGGTTCCTGCCTTGTGCCCTGTGTTGGCTGGGATTGGCTCCAGCAGACCCCCGTGACCCTGTGTTTGGATACAGCGGGTTGGAAAATGGATGGATGGATGGACATTTTTTATAAGTCTAAGTTGATAAGCAGAGGAGAAGAGTAAATTTTCCCAGGGTCAACAAGTGGACTGTTTACCACAATTTCCTTCTCAGAACACGTGTGGCACATTTTGGCCACTCTTTCTGATCACAAGGGTTCTTTTTGTCCCTACTATCCATCTTACACCAAAAAACAACATTATTTGGTGCAACCAAGCAAGTGCAAACACCTTTAGATCTCCATAGATATTTTACTTATATTGTTGAAAGTTTATTTATATTGCTGATATTTAATGTTTCCTAAAAGTAATTTCATGTTCTCACAGGACTCTTTCATGCTAGGATCATTTGAATAGGCACAGAAAGGAATTTATTTACATTATATAGAAAGGCAGCTTTCAAGCTAACTTTTGTGAAATAAATGAATCAGCAATTCTCATCCACATCATGGCTCATAAGAGTTGCCATAACAGAATTAAAAAATAATGTAACAGAGATTAATTTTTGAGAAATTTAAGTTTATTTATTATTCTTTTTATCCCATGTTGACACTAAATTTGGATAATATTGTAATGACCCAGCTCATGTAAGAGGCAGTGAATTGGATTCAGCCACCTTATGCCAGACCACTGGTTTTGTCCTGACAAAGACTGTTAGTTTCTTCAGTGATGCCTCCACTGTACTGTCTGTTCTCCCAGCTACTTCGTCCCATCAGCCCACTCACATGCATGCTGCCTGGCGTAACCTTACTCAGCTCACCCAAGGTTGGGGACAACCCAACTGCCACACTATCTGATCTGCAAGCAGAGCCAAGACCAGGGTCTGTATGAGACTTGCCTGCAGCCATGCTCACAGGCATTAGGCCTCAGCAGCAAGGAGAAATAAAATAAAGTGCTACTCACAGTACTAGATCTGCAAACCCAAAATTCCCCATTTTGCTTTTATGGCGGGCTCTCTCAGATCCGGAACCACGGGTTGCTACGCTATGATTATGGTGTCACAAGAAAAGTACCTGTAAGACTGTTATAAAAAAAAATCTGACTTCATATTTGGATTCAGAATTATAAAGTATGCATGGCTTAGAACAGCCAACACATTCATTGGGACAAAATTGTTGTTGACTACTGTAATTTTTAGATTCTCAAGGTTAATACAATGATTAGATTGTCATCAGTGACAGTTCAAACAGTAAGCTTGACAGAACAAGATGTACTTATTTTGGAAGGAAAATAAAATTTTAATTAATACACTTGTAATCTACCATCAAACATTCCTTAAGATTAGGTGTTTATTGATTTTGGACCAAAAAGTAACCACTCTAAAAATATGCAAAGCTTTATATGCAGTAAAGACTTTAGTCAATTATCTCATATTCAAAACTATGAAAAACACCTAGCAAATAGAATGAATTGTGGTTATCTGCCGTGATCTCCAAATCAAATTGTCTTTTGAGCATGCCATAAATAATAACCTGACTAAATGTTTTAAACTGTAGCATGTGGTGCTGTAATCTGCATTTCTTTAATATCTGATTGCCTGTAATATATTATCTGCTCTCAAAACAGCTCCAGGGCACTGTTTAAAGGAATGTTATTTTCAGGAGAAGCACACTGATTGCCAGATGGTTAAAATGAGTGAAAAAGTTTGCACATTACTGACTTAAAGTTGTTGACAAAATACTGACAGTAAGTAACTGATATATTTAGTAGAACATTTTTATAAAAAAAAAGGCTTATAATGAGAATTATACATTTTAAATGAATTTATAAGAGCAACCATTCTTTTCATTACACAAAGGCTAAGACAAGGGTTAAAAATACTTTTTTGGAGTTAGTTTGCATTAACCTGGTTCCATTTGACCTTGATACAAATTTCAGTCTATAATGTTAGTTACATGGAAGATCACCTACTGTACAAAATCTTAAGGGCAGAAAAACCTTTCAAGTAAAAGCATTTGAAACTCTGTGCAAGTCCAGCACAGCTTCTGACATCTGCTTAATGTTATCGAATGCATTTGACAGAAATGAACATAAACAGCTGATCTAATAATCCTTGGATCAAGTTGTTCTTTCATATGTTTATGCGCATAAATTTACTGAAAACTTTGATAAGCAGCTTTAGATCAACAGGCTGTTTTTCAACACTCTTTTGTTTCTCTCTGGAGTCTCAATTGCTGCTTTGATCAGCACACAGAGTTTCAGTGAACAGCCATTGCTCAGCAAATGTAAAAAGCAAATCAATGCCTATTACCGTGTTACTCAAGCCAAGAGTAGCTCCAGATGTTACAGAGCATTATCACAAAACATTTTGCTTTTGTTATTTTGAAACTCAGCACAATAAAAATGCTGCAATACAAATACAAACATAAGAGATGGTAAATATAATAGGAGATCATTTAGTCAATTATGTTTCTATGGCTAGCTAATAGTCATCCTCAAGTTTTTTTTGTTTTTTATTACCTTATTAGGGCCACCATATAGATAGATAGATAGATAGATAGATAGATAGATAGATAGATAGATAGATAGATAGATAGATAGATAGATAGATAGATAGTACAGTACTTAAACTTGGCTTTTTGCAGAAGCTCTTTAAACAAATACACACATACACACACATATAAATATTTACAGTATATATATGTGTGTGTGTGTCTGTGGGTTTGTGTATATATATATATATATATATATATATATATATATATATATATGTATGTGACACTAGGGGGCGCTGCCGCTCCTCTAACCCGATAGACATACGTCCAGGACAGCAGGTAAAAGCACAAAAAGGTTTTTTTAATTCTTTTCTTCGTGCCTCTAAACACCCCAACCACCATACACAGGCCAGCAATATTAATAAATACAATAATTTTTCTCCACAATAATAATAATTCTCCCCTTCACACCTCCCAACACCGGATCGCTTGCTGGGTTCTCAATAGTCCTTTATATAGTCCTTGACCCGGAAGTGCTTCTGTTCTTCCTCCCATGTGACTTCTAAGGACTTCTGGGTGAAATGGAGGGCTTGAATTTTCTTTGGGGCTTCTGTTCCTGTGACTTGGGAGTACTTCCGGGCTATACAGGAAGCAAAAATACCCCTGTCTCCCTGCAGCGTCTCCTGGTGGCACCCACAGGACCCAGCAGAGTTGTGAAGCCAAACTCCATATCCCATGATGCCCAGCGGGAATCCGGGGCACCGCTATGCTGAAGGGAAATTGCCATCTAGTGTCCTGGGGGAGGAGGTGTCCAAAAGTAGCTGCTTCCCCCATTCTTTCATTCTTTGGGCATGCTGTCCATCACAATATATATTTATATATATGTGTGTGTGTGCGTGTGATACAGTACCATGTTCTTTGCCCTAACTGGGGCCCATCAGCTGTATGCACCTTTGCTTCCACTTATGTGGATCAAACCTCAGAAGTCAGCGCCTGAGTCAAACTCTGATACTGCACCACAACAGCTAGTGGCTTACTTGACTGGGTGAACATCAGAGTATTACATTCATAGGTCTGAATCACAATCTGGTCATTTGGATGTTACCTACCAGGTAACGCTTGTGGTTGATCAGCCAGTCGGCAAACGTCAGAGGCATCGTCTCAGGTGCTGACGTCCAAGGTTTGATCCCCATAAGGGGAAGCAAAGGTGCCTACAACTGAGGAGCCCCAATTAGGGTGAAACACTTGTCATGTACTCTTTGTGTTATTTCGCAGTTACTGTATCACATATCTATGATCTGCTTCTCACAACTGAGAGAATGTGGTGAATGTTTGCCAACTGGCCGACCAGCCACAAGTGTTACCTAGTAGGTAACATCCAAATAATCAGATTGTGATTCAGACTAATGAATATATACATACACTATAGTTTGAACACACACTAGAATTACTAAAAATAAATAAAATGAAAAAGAAATAAAACTTTTAACTTGGCTGTCACAGTTGCAGTGATGCATTATGCAGACATATTCCTGTTGGTATAAAGGAGCCCCATTAGCGATTCTTGACACACTTTTGCTCAATAATTTGTTGACTTGTGTTAGTGTGTTTACAATGGCACTCAATGTTGTTTTAATTCTTACCTTTGTTACTACTACCAGGGGGTCCAGAGTGTGTACCATAACTGACCTTGTCATTTTAATTAGCTTGTTAATATGGGGGCCTCTTTTGAAGTGATGTTACCAGCCCAGCACACCACAGCATAGAAAATTGCACTGGCCATCACAGAGTTACAGAAGATGTGAAGGAAGTCACTTTTCACATTAAAGGAATGCATTCTTTTAAGGATAAAGAGCCTGCTTTGCCCTTTATTATATAGTTCCTCTTGTCTTTCAAGACCATTTCAACCTGTCATTGATGTGGACCACCTCTACATCCACACCCTGAATAGTGATCGGACATAGAGGCTATTTGGTGCGGTGAAAGTCAATAACCATTTCCTTGGTTTTGCTGATGTTAAGATGCAGACAGTTCTCTTTCCCCCATCTGGCTCCTATACTCTGTCTCACCCCCCTTATCAATACACCCCAGAGGTGCAGAGCCATTTGAGAATTTCTGCCAATGACATGACCTGGTGTTATGTTTATAGTCTGAGGTGTACAGAGTTTACATCTATTATAATACATAACACCTTTTTTCCCAGATATTCATGATCCTTTTAGTAAAGAACTTTTTTGTTTGGGCTCTGCTGTATTGTGCTTATAGATTATAGGGTCATTTTGGTTACCTTTACAGAGTATGGTGATTTTTTTCTTACATATGCTAATAAACATGTAACTATCCAGCTCTATGATTAGCAACTAATTTTTTTTTCATATTTTCAAATTCTCTGCTGTAATGCTGATATTGGAATCAACAGTCATATCTTTTATCCATGTAGATTAATATTTCATGAAGGTCTGAGTGCAAGTGAGGCCATTACCTGTCAAATACCATAATCTCAGGCATTGTAAGATTTGTTTAAAAGTCAGTTATAATTCAATTTTTAAATATTTGGTACAAAATCCTGCAAGCTATGAAAAAAACAGACACACCAGCTAGAATGTCATACAAGTGTAATGTTTATGTACACTGTGTATTTAATCTGTAAAGGCTAAAAATGAATATATGTCATAGGCAAAATTAAATAGCACTGACGAGTGAAGTTTAACTGTGAGTTTACCTGTATTAATATTGCTCTGAGAAGTAATTACATTTTTAGATTCTCTTGAATAATGAAAATTCCACCAAAGTAGACGTTGGCATTTTATACAGTAAATATAGAATTCACTTTGTAACTGAAAAGATCTAATAAATCAGCTTTATCAATGGTTTTGAAGAATTTAAAGTTTAGATGAGGTTTAAATGAGGTCTTCATACAACCACCTCTGTTTTTTGTTGTCCTCTTAGGATGTCAAGGCTGGGGTGCTGTCAAAAACCCATTGCTGTTAAAGCCCATTGAGGTATTCCTTGTGTGATTTTGGGCTATACAAGAAAACAATTATTTGTGTTGTTCTTATTGTTCCAGAGGAATAAAATTCAGCTTCTTCAGACTGTTAGTTGGACATGCTCTCTTTTTATGGAAGGGTTTTCATTCCTTGTCTGTCTCAGAACAGCTTTTAACGCTGCTGTGTATTTGTGGCCTAGGGACAGGATTTTCCAACCATAATCCAAATGCACTGCTACTAGCACATTATGGGCCTTGAATACAATGATTCTTGGCTTGTGTTCAATAATTTTATGATATAGAATAATATTTTATTGCTTTTTTTGTGCGCACTACCTTCATGGTAAGAATGGTTTGTTAACATAAACCCTTGTAAAAGGAAACTGGGTCATTAGTAGATGTTTAAGCAGCATGAGGTGATACAGGAGATGGCCAGGGAAGTACAGGATTCTCCTTATGTATACACTGGTGGCAATAATTTCTTTCCCAGTACAATAGCATTGGCACAGCCAAGAAGTTATGTACTGTATTGCCAAAATGTGCTAGATTTATAGATTTCTATGTTTTGTGCCAGCAGATTATGCTTCATGTATCTTTTGAATTGATAGAGCTCAGGCTCAATATCTTTTTGATCTTGTTCAGAGGTTATGGCACAATGACCTCGTGGAGCAAGTTATAGAGGAATTTGACAACGATGAAACGTTAAATGGAATAAGTGAAGAACTGCATGAAGAGAGGCTCAAAGATGATTTTTGTTATCTTTTTGATTTAGTAAGAACACTGGATGGGGCAAAAGCCATTCATAAAGAACAGGGCTGGACCCCACTCTTGGTACTCTCTGTTGTGTTCTGGGTTCTGAGTTTCACAAATAGCATTAATAAATAAATCTTTTTTCAAGCAAACTTTATTCTTATACATGTAGAAACAATTGTGAAGTCTTTAAATAGGAAATAAAAGAAAATGTAAACTCAGTAATTCTTCAATCAAAACTTGACTCAGTTTCAGTCTCAGATCTGGGGCAGCTCTCCACGAGAGGGATGGGGATGCTGTGTTTGAGACAGACCTAAAAGACAGAAGCAGTCCAACTGGGGAAAGACTTCTTGCTTTAGAAAGAACGTTTACTGATTTTTTTTATTACTGTAAGATATTACACTTGCGTGTTAAGGCAGCTGACAATCATCTGATTCTCCATCATTCTGACTTACAATAAGTTTATAAGAAAGCATGTTTTCTTTGCAAATAAACTGCCTACAGAAAGTGAAAACATAGCTTTCTCTTTTGCATGCATCAGAATATCTTACGAAGGGCACTCACAGAAAATTCACAGAATTGTTAAACGATAAACAACTTCATTATACAGCAATTTGATTTTACATAACCATCAAAATACTTCCGTTGAGATGCAATACACTTGTCCTAGTGTTTCTTCCATTCCTGGAAACATCTCCTGAATTCATCTTTTGTTGCCATTTCTAGAGCCTCCTGTCATTTTTTTTCTTAGATTTTTTCCACAGTAGCAAATCGTCTTCCCTTTATTCTCAAGTTTAATTGAAAAGAAATTCATAGGGATCAAGAGCTAGTAAATTTAATTTGAGGGGTGGTGATGCAAAGCAACGTTGTTTTTGAACTGACAATATGGGAGATACACTGTCATAGTACAGCAGTGTGTGCAGGAGTGCTGTCATGGTGCAAAATGCAGTTTTACATACAACTGTTCTTCAGACCTTAGATTTGTGCTGTATTTGATCTTAATAGTGTTGTTGTCAATGAATTTTGCCTTGGTCTTCTGTTTTTGGTTTTACCTGGTCAGATTTTTCCTCATTTCATTCTTATTCCAACTGGATTATGTTTCTCCAGAATCAGACCAGTAAGTCTGTTTTTATTAAACAATATTAACATCTTTAATGTAGCTCCCTTGTATAAATTCCTTTATCTTTATTTATCCGCAAGGACCAAATCCAAGCCTGTGAATCTGCCAGCATATTCATGACATCACCTTGCTCTGATGCCAAAAATTCCTTTCAAAGTTGCATGTATTTTTATGGGTAGATTTTTGTGATCTGGGTAGCTGGGGTAAAAGTATAAAGTTAACATGCGTAGCATTAATAAGTACATCCCCAGTGCAGCTTGTCTAGTAAAAATTAGAAAAGCAAATTATAACATTAATTTTCACAAAAAAGACAAAATTCAGCTTTAAATTGCTTTTGCTTTTTAAAGTTTCTAACCATGTATGTTTATAAAGTAATGTTTCATTCATTTTTAAAACTTCAAACAGAAGTGGGGATAGTACAAATGGCAAATGTAATAAGATATGACTGGAACATTAGTCTTAGCAATTAAAATAAGCCAAATTATTCAACGCAATGCATATTTTAAATTTAAGAAGTTGCTGTTTATGACTGCACTATACTGTATGTGGACTGCTAAAGCCTGTTAACATATTTTCCTAAATATTAGGCATTGTTATGTTTCTATCTAGCAGTATTTTTTATAATAATATTTAACACATTGCTGAGGAATGAATGCTGTAATAACATGCATGTCTAGGCATAAAATGTGTGTTCTGAATTACTTTTAATGTGAGCACGTTATAAAATAATTTTGAGGCGGATGGCACATCACCCTGTTGTTCAGACTGTTACTAATAATTTTAAGCATTCATATGTATTTTGTATATGCAATCAGTTGTGTACACACTTTTGGACTTCTTCCTGTGAAATGATTTTGCTGCTACCTTATATGTTTCTTAAAGCATTTTAAAAGCATTGGTCTATGGCAATGTGCAGGTGTGGGTCTTATTTTGTCAAGTTATAAAACTCCTATTTGTTCCATAATTCTAAAATCTGCTTTACACATTGTTTAGATATATTGAAACCTGTAAGAAAAAGGGAACAGTTGCAAACATACTACATCTCCAAAAAACCTAACTACTATTCCGACAAAAAAATTAAATACAAAATGAGAAATAATGCTAATATCATATTGTGCTGTTTATAAAAGAATACATGGACAATTAAAAAAAGGAAAATTAATTTTTAAGAAATATTTAAATTATATATTTACTATGTAAATATAGTTATCGCTAAGGGCCATAGGAATACAATAGAATAATGATGTTTTAGAAATTGCCAAATCCAGCCACAGTAATAAATCTTTCATTATTATTATTTCACACATCTCATACGTTTTCTAACTCTTGGGGAGGGGCCTTTAATGTTTGTTTTAATTGGCACTGCTCTATGTGGGTAATTCTTATACATTCAGCCTGCAGCACCATTCTGACTGCAGTGTTTCTCAACCCTTATAGTCCCATAACCCATCTTTGCCTTTTTTACATTTATTGACAACCCAATAACTGCAATTACAAACCACCCCCTTTGGTAAAGCGACCATGATTGGGGATCTCACTTAGAAATAGGTAACATATCACACAACACTGCCAATCACTTAGGCGACAAATCAATGACAGCATCCTGCGACCCGAGTGATCGAGTGGTTGAGACATGTTGGATTAGGTGACTTGTCATGGCCCATTTACAGACCAACGATGGCAAGCCATGACCCCCCCAGAGACGCGACCAAGTGTCTAAGAAACACAGACCTGTCATATCGACATGAGTATGAATATTGGTGACCCACAGCAGGCACACACAGCCTCAGTTGCAGTGACCCGCACACTTAGTGACCGACATACGGCCAATGTGACATACAGCCCCAAAATAAGGCAGAGACACGAGTATAACACAGCACACATTTATTTGCACACGGGAAGCGTGTCTCCCTCACTTCCCTCAACAGCACAGTACATCAAGAACCAAATACAGTCCCTTCTTCTTCTTCTCTTCTTGTCATCCACCTCCACTCCTCCTCTTGGCAAGCTTCATCCCTATTCCTCCTGGCCCTAGCTGTCCAAATGGAATGAGGTGGCTCCTTTTACGCAGACACTAGGAGTGTTCCAGGTGGCTCATTAATCAGACCTGGAATTACTCTCAGGTGTGGTGAAACAGAAATGTAGGGCTCTACATGTCCCCCTGGTGGCCCCCACAGAACCCAACAGGACTGTACAAAACTTCAACTCCCAGTGTGCCCTGCTGGAGTCCATAGTGGGCTGCCATCTAGCATTCCAAGCGAGGTAGTGCCTTACAGATGCCCTCTCCCCTGGTCCTTCCATCCAGCTGGTGTCATCTTATATATAAACGTCTATGTGTGGAAGTGCATGTGTCTGTCTGTCCAGCCTGGAAGTGCAAGGCTACAGCATGAAGCTCAAAGAGCTGACAATGGCCCCAAGTTAACGAATCGGAAGAAGAAAGAAGTACGAGGCTACTGCATGAAGCTGAAAGAAAACGACTCCATGGCCAAAGTGAAACCGGCACAGACAGACAAATTCGCTTAGTCACTAATACACAAGCAAGGCGAGCACATCGGCAAAACAAAACCTCAGAGGAGGGAGATGTGCACGTCCGCAAAACGAAAATGCTGACTCTGCATTTCAGTTTTCGTTCTGACGATTTCAATAGTTTGCAGGAGACCGGGCTTTTTACAGCACCGGCTTACACAGCTAGTAATATTAATATATATATATATATAATATATATATATATATATATAGGGGCAGCAGGGTGGCGCAGTGGGTAGCGCTGCTGCCTCGCAGTTAGGAGATCTGGGGACCTGGGTTCGATTCCCGGGTCCTCCCTGCATGTTCTCCCCGTGTCTGCGTGGGTTTCCTCCGGGCGCTCCGGTTTCCTCCCACAGTCCAAAGACATGCAGGTTAGGTGGATTGGTGATTCTAAATTGGCCCTGGTGTGTGCTTGGTGTGTGGGTGTGTTTGTGTGTGTCCTGCGGTGGGTTGGCACCCTGCCCGGGATTGGTCCCTGCCTTGTGCCCTGTGTTGGCTGGGATTGGCTCCAGCAGACCCCCGTGACCCTGTGTTCGGATTCAGCGGGTTGGAAGATGGATGGATGGATATATATATATATATATATATATATATATATATATATATATATATATATATATATATAGTGGGTACGGAAAGTATTCAGACCCCCTTCAATTTTTCACTCTTTGTTATATTGCAGCCATTTGCTAAAATCATTTAAATTAATTTTTTTCCTCATTAATGTACACACTGCACCCCATTGACAGACAAAAAAAAGAATTTTTGAAATTGTTGCAGATTTATTAAAAAAGAAAAACTGAAATATCACATGGTCCTAAGTATTCAGACCCTTTGCTCAGTATTTAGTAGAAGCACCATTTTGAGCTAATACAGCCATGAGTCTTCTTGGGAAAGATGCAACAAGTTTTTCACACCTGGATTTGGGGATCCTCTGCCATTCCTCCTTGCAGATCCTCTCCAGTTCTGTCAGGTTGGATGGTAAACGTTGGTGGACAGCCATTTTTAGGTCTCTCCAGAGATGCTCAATTGGGTTTAAGTCAGGGCTCTGGATGGGCCATTCAAGAACAGTCACAGAGTTGTTGTGAAGCCACTCCTTCGTTATTTTAGCTGTGTGCTTAGGGTCATTGTCTTGTTGGAAGGTAAACCTTCGGCCCAGTCTGAGGTCCTTAGCACTCTGGAGAAGGTTTTTGTCCAGGATATCCCTGTACTTGGCCACATTCATCTTTCCCTCGATTGCAACCAGTCGTCCTGTCCCTGCAGCTGAAAAACACCCCCACAGCATGATGCTGCCACCACCATGCTTCACTGTGGGGACTGTATTGGACAAGTGATGAGCAGTGCCTGGTTGTCTCCACACATACCGCTTAGAATTAAGGCCAAAGAGTTCTATCTTGGTCTCATCAGACCAGAGAATCTTATTTCTCACCATCTCAGAGTCCTTCAGGTGTCTTTTAGCAAACTCCATGCGGGCTGTCATGTGTCTTGCACTGAGGAGAGGCTTCCGACAGGCCACTCTGCCATAAAGCCCTGACTGGTGGAGGGCTGCAGTGATGGTTGACTTTCTACAACTTTCTCCCATCTCCTGACTGCATCTCTGGAGCTCAGCCAAAGTGATCTTTGGGTTCTTCTTTACCTCTCTCACCAAGGCTCTTCTCCCCCGGTAGCTCAGCTTGGCCGGACGGCCAGCTCTAGGAAGGGTTCTGGTCGTCCCAAACATCTTCCATTTAAGGATTATGGAGGCCACTGTGCTCTCGGGAACCTTAAGTGCAGCAGAAATTTTTTTTGTAACCTTGGCCAGATCTGTGCCTTGCCACAATTCTGTCTCTGAGCTCTTCAGGCAGTTCCTTTGACCTCATGATTCTCATTTGCTCTGACATGCATTGTGAGCTGTAAGGTCTTATATAGACAGGTGTGTGGCTTTCCTAATCAAGTCCAATCAGTATAATCAAACACAGCTGGACTCAAATGAAGGTGATCTCAGGGATGATCAGAAGAAATGGAAAGCACCCGAGTTAAATATATGAGTGTCACAGCAAAGGGTCTGAATACTTAGGACCATGTGATATTTCAGTTTTTCTTTTTTAATAAATCTGCAACAATTTCAAAATTTCTTTTTTTTGTCTGTCAATATGGGGTGCTGTGTGTACATTAATGAGGAAAAAAATTAATTTAAATGATTTTAGCAAATGGCTGCAATATAACAAAGAGTGAAAAATTGAAGGGGGTCTGAATACTTTCCGTGCCCACTGTGTATATATATATATATATATATATATATATATATATATATATATATATATATATACATTTAGTATGTACAATAACTAATATAAGTATGACTGATTTAATTTAATTTTTAATTTTATAGCAGAATCAGTTTAAATACACATAAAATATATCATTTGTAATTGCAAAAAACAGAAGTATTGAGATTTGGTTTGCTTGCTTTCATTTGGTTTGCATGCAGTTTTTAAATGCAACAATTACATGCAGCATATTAGTATAATATTGAGAACTTCATTATGATAATATTTCTATGCTGTAGTGCATATATATTGCATACTGCATTTCGGTAGAACTTGAGAAACATCCACCTGATCATTCCCATCTCAGACCTTTCTATTTTTGCTTTGTGTTTTCCCTTCCATTGGCCGTGTTTCATCCCCATAAACCATACAACTCTTCATACATCTACCATTACTTTAAACTGCAATTACAGAGAAGCTCCCTTAGATCACAGAATCAGGAAAAATACCCAGCATGTTAGTTAAGTAGCAGAAATTCCCTGCAATCTATTACTAATATTTTTTTCACTTTCTGTATCTGGTTCATACATGTTTATCAGTTTGAAGTTCTTCTTGTCATTACCTGATTACCTCTAACATAAACATATGTTATATGAATGGTTTTCATGCTGTATAATTTTTTAATACTTTTAACACCCACCCCTTCCAAAAGTTCATTCACTATTGTAGCCGTTCACTCTTTGGAACTCTCTTCCTAGGTCAGTTTATGAAGCTGCTTTCCTCTTAACATTCATATCCTGAACACCCCCTGTCCTCTGTCATGCTTTTTATTTGTTATCCCTTTAAGTTCCACTGCTCCTGCAATTCAGCGTTCTTTTAATCTATCTCACAGTGAGGCATTAAGTCAATCTTTTCGTTAAATCTACACTCACTTTTTAATTTACTATATTTTATTGCTTGTTACCATGCTTTGCAGTTTTATTTTGTAACAGTCTTTAATCTCTTTGTCATTGCATGAAAATTTGTCCTTCATAACTTTTATGCTCTTTGGTTTGTGGTTTTATGCCTTAACATTTCCTGATTTGCGTAGCTTGTTTTGACTGTTACTATTTAAAATCTGCAAGGTACACATCCAAGGTCTTCTTGGTGTCTACCATTTGTGCATTTCTTGTATCTGTTACGTGTCTGTTTACTCCTAATAACTGTTTGTTATTTTGTTTATTTTGGTTTGCTACACTGGGATAGTAGGTATTTTGTTATTTGTATCTACTTGTTAATTGGCAGTTCCTTTAAGAAAAAAATAAAGGAATTAAAGTCCAAGAATATTCATATTGCTGATCATAAATATGTACATCAAAAACTATGACTATCCATCCATCCATTCTCCAACCTGCTATATCCGATCACAGGGTCGCGGGGGTCTGCTGGAGCCAATCCCAGCCAGCACAAGGCAGGAACAAATCCCGGGCATGGTGCCAGCCCACCGCAGGGCACACACACACACACACCAAGTACAATTTAGGATCGCCAATGCACCTAACCTGCATGTCTTTGGATTGTGGGAGGAAACCGGAGCACCTGGAGGAAGCCCACGCAGACACGGGGAGAACATGCAAACTCCACACAAGGAGGACCCAGGAAGCAAACCCAGGTCTCCTTACTGTGAGGCAGCAGCATT
Organism: Erpetoichthys calabaricus; assembly: GCF_900747795.2. Taxonomy (NCBI): domain Eukaryota; kingdom Metazoa; phylum Chordata; class Cladistia; order Polypteriformes; family Polypteridae; genus Erpetoichthys; species Erpetoichthys calabaricus. Next base: position 70,858,281 of record NC_041397.2, on the reverse strand, counting down.
ACCACTGCGCCACCGTGCCGCCCACCATGACTATATACAGTTAATATATCAGTAATTTCTGATGAGATTGTTGACAGAGTGGAATGTACCATCAGTTAACATCAGAAACAGGCATCTGATTAAGACTTTTGGAACCAAATCCTGCAACCACAATGGTCAACAAGGCCAGGGTTAAGAAGCAATGATTTTAACACCAGCTGTTGCAAGGAGTGACATTTTTGTCAACTCATCCCTCATCACTTCCTTGTAACACTTCAGACTTTGTTTTTTTAAGCGAACACAAGCTGATCTTGATCTGGCCCATGTAACTTTTATTGGTTAGTTTTTACTTATCTTCCAAGAAAGCATGTCTCATTTCTTAATGTATTTTTTTTCCTTTTTAAATGTTCACCCCTTTTTTATCTCTGTTGGTATTTATTCTGTTTGATTTACAGCTTCTAGTTTATCTCAATTATATATAGTTAAATTTCCCTTTGGCTTGCTTTCACTTCTAACTAAATCCTAGTTTCTAGAGTTCAGCATTCGTTTACACTCATTTTATTTTATTGTTGTCCTCAGAGGGACACTTTCATGCCCTGTGTTGACAATATTTCTTCCCTCATGGCTGTTATGTTAGTTAAACAGATTTGAAAATGGTGGATAAATGTATGAAGAATAGTCACTGTTCATTGGTATGCATGCACAGCTCTAATAACAATAAATCTACTAAGAATTAGGAATGAATGTTAGTACCATGAAAAAATACTTTTATCTAATTATTTTCATATAAGCTTCATGAAAAAAAACTGAGCTTCATGAAAGTAATCTTTTGGATAGTGGAAATCCGTAAAATATACAAGCTTGACTGTGACTTGACCTTTTCTTGTGAAAAAGCTACAAATTGTCTTTATAGCTGATATCACATGGTCCTGGGTGGATCAGGTTGGTGTAAATGGGCTTTTTGGCAGATGCAACTGCAGTCATTAAACAAACTACAGATAAACATGACTCAAAAAATTGATAGATCTATTTGTATTTGTTAGGTTGTGAGATTTAGCAGTTGATTCATGTTAATGTTAGATGACCACCCAGAATTAGTGTACATTTAATTATTTTAACAAGGGCTTGCTGGTACCTTAAACATTTATCAATGATTTGTAAATCTCATAGGATCTTGGAACTAACCCAAGAATATTTACCATGAATTGTCTCCATTGTTTCAGTATCTTTCAGGATATAACTTGTAGAACATGTAACATTTTGAATGAGTGGTGTCACATGATACTAAGCATAATATAACATTCCCAAACTTGCCTAATGCAATTCTGAGTTGCATTGTGCCAGACAAAATTCTGTTAGTCCTGGACAGGGCACCACTCCATAGCAAGACCCACTTGTAAATCCACAAACTTGTGAGTACCCAAGGACATGGGGGAAATGCATAATCCATATAGATAATGACCAGGTATGGGATTAGAACCCAGGATGCTGGCACCTTGAGGCAGTAGTATTAGCTACTGTGTCACCCAAGGCTAAAATAATTCTACTAAGAGAGTATTCTAAACAAATAATCAAATGTAAAAATGGCAATAAAAACAGAGCAGTTACATTCAGACTCTAAATGATGTTCTTGGGAAAGAAAGACTGCTCCCTGGTAAAAAAAAAAAAGAAAGAACTGAAGGTCCTTTTGCTGTTATAAGACCTGCATGTGCTCTTTAAGTATCTAAAAGTAATAATAATAATGAATTACATTTACAGTATATAGTGCTTCTAATGATACTCAAAGTGCATTACATAGACAGAGGGGAACCACATCAACCACCTCCAATGTGTAGCATCCATCTGGATGATGCAACAGCAGCCATTATTGTGCCAGTGGTGAAGGTGGTAAAGGTGAAACATGGGATGATTAGGGGGCCAGAATGGATGAGGCCATAATGGGCAATTTATCCAGGATATCAGGATAAACCCTACTGTTTTTGTAAGGTACCCAGGAATCTTTAACGACCAGAGTCGGGACCTCGGTTTTATGTCTCATCCAAAGGACAGTGCCATATTTACAGCTGTAACAGATAGAGTTACTGTCGACCACTTGAACCCTCAGACCAGACGTCAGACACCAGGTAAAAGTCCAATATGACTTTATTTTATAATAATAATGCGCACCAAGCACTCTACACTCCACTATACTCATATAATACACAATCACTACACAATAATCCCTATAATAACCAATACAATAATCAATCCTCCACTCCCAGACGCGTTGCCACCCTTCCACCCAGCTCAGCTCAACGTCTGGGATTTTCCACAATCCTTTTATAGTCCTTGACCCGGAAGTGGTTCTGTCCTTCAGTCCATGTGACTTTCTATCACTTCCGGGTCATGTAAAAACTTCTCCTTTTCTTCAGCCCGGAAGTATATCATTTCTTCCGTTCCCGTGACTTGGAAATACTTCCGGGCTATACGGAAAGCATAAATCCCTTGGCCTCCCTGCAGCGACTCTTGGCGGCCCCCATGGTATCCAGCAGGGCTGTGAAGAAAAACTCCAAGGTTCATGATTCCCTGCTGGCATTCGGGGCACCTCCATGCTGCAAGGAGGGCAGGGAATATATGGCCGGCAATCCCTCACACAGCACAATGTCTCAGTCACTGCATAAGTAAAATAGTAAATGATTTCAGAATTGAATGTATAAGATATGTGTGTATATGTACTATATACTGTATTTATATATAATTTCTTTCTATCTAAAGGTACCGAACTACAAGTTTGCACTACCAAATCCCTAACATGCTGCACCAGGAGGATGGAGGAGAAGTACCAAATAGCAGCCCGACAGGACATTCAGAATTTATTGCAGATATCCAGCTCAAGCCTGAAGTTTTTAATTTCAAAGAATGTTGCTGCAATTCAGGGTAAGTATCACTAAACTGCTAATAATAAAAAATCTAATTTTCAAAAGTTAAACATCTTCATAAGGATATTATGAATTTGTATTCAACATGTTTCATGTTAGACTTTATAATGCTGTTGTTTTACAGTTTATTAACTGAATGTTGCCTTTTATTTTATATATTAAAATAGTCACGCTTTACCCACAATTACATGCACACTTGTGTGCAATATACACTCAAACTAAATTAATCATAATTCTAATAAAATGCTAATAGAAAAATGTATAACACTTACATGATAATTCATCTGTAAAAGCTCAAAAACAAATCAGTTTTACTGTGTAATGAAACTATTATGTGCAAGGGAAAAGGCAAAGGTCATTATAAAATTAATTGATCTGTAAATCTCTTTAAATTAAATCTGTAATTACCACTTACCACAGTTTGCCTTTCCACTGTTTAGCTTGTTTAACTTTCACTGCAAATAAATGTCATGATTTGAATTCTTGATTAACATGGCTTTAGAAGAGTGACTGTAAAATAATAGGCACATTTGGGTTATAATAGTAATTTTATTGCATTTCCTGTCACCTTTTGCTATTGATAGATTTTATTTTATCAGCATGGTTTAAATGCAAGCCAATTTAAAAGTTTCAAAATGAGTGGAAAGCACTTAGTTCATTGGACTCATTTAGTTACCCAGTACTTGATTGATCTGCCCTCCTTAACGCTGGTTTGGAATGCTGCCGTATGGTTTAACATGGTCTGTTGTTTGTGGAAAAAGCTGTTGTCTAATGTCATCCCCCTTGAAATTAGCCTGTGTGAAGTCTTTAAGATCACATCGTCTAAATACAAATCTTTGTCCTTCTTTTGGCCTGAACTACTGTTTATTATTTATAGTGGCCACAACTATGTAGTATACCCTACACTTGAGTTTCACTGCTGCTTTGTGGCTTTTGAGCATATCCCATCTTGACTTCTGTATGTAAGGTTGATTTGCACAGATCAGCAAGTCTATGACTTGCCTCATGAATCATTGACACCCAGAAGTTTATACATTCCAGATTCATTAAATTGTCATAAGTGTTCTTTCTGTTCCTCATTGCAAGCCTTAGCTCTTCTTACTTCTTATTAATGTGCTTTACATTTCCTTGATTACCACTGTAAGAGCCAGTCTTAGAGGTTTTAATGTTAATATTAGAATTGCTTAATTTCAATAATAGAAAATCAGTTTCTTAGATATAGTATAGTCTTTTTCTCTTTGTAATTCAACCTGAAATAGAACTTCCATTGCTATATCTGTAAAACTGAGTGCTAATTAAACCAGTTAGTCTTATTGCTAGCTTGGAATTTCAGATAAGTTTGCAAATAGCAAATTGGCATACAGGTTTCTGACTGTTTTAATATAAATATTTGAAAGTACGACTTTGTGACCAAATTTACAGAAATGAAACAAGAACTTTTTCTTTCTTTAATAAATTTCTTTTTTTTTTTTAACTTTTGTGTGAACTGTTTTGCTTTGAATTTTATTAAAACTTTTAAAACAAGGATATTTGGTCTATGGATTTATTTGAAAACATGTCACACTAATGCCAGAACTGTCCTATGAAGCAAACTTAAAGCTGCAGGACTTTGGTAACTTGGTACAAACTTGCTGTAACCACCAAAGGGAAAAAAAACTTTACCTTACTGAGTGGTCACTTTATTAGGTACCATCTTACTGTAAGTTTGATTTCTTAATTGTTACATGTGTGGCATAAGGGCGTTAGTCCATGTTGTCTGCAATATAATCCTCCACAGTTGCTTTCCAATGGTTTGATGGTGGATTTCTTTTCTATATATTGTAGCTTAATTGCTGAGGTATAAACTGTTGATATGAAGAAAGACACCAAATTAATAATGAGGTTCTGATATACTGTGACATTAAAGTATTTCTCTGCTAATATCAAGGATATCACCAACAAATTGACTACCATTTCAACCAACAGAATAAAGTCCTGGACTCATGGACTTTTTGCAAAGTCCTGAACCTACTATCAGTATGAATTACCGGGTTACATAATGTTTTCCCAGTTTTCTGGGATCCATTGCTTATGTTCCAATGCCCTTTGTAATTACACCTTCATATTTGTCATTGACAAAGAAACTTTGTTGGATTGTTGGCTGCTATACCCTATCCAATAAATTAATTGTATGTTTCGATAAGCTGATTTTGGCAATACTCTAACAGTGCCCTGTTTGAACCCCTTTATATCATGGTATGTTTCTAGTGATGTGATTGCAGGTAGCTTGATATTTTTTGAGTGATGGGCTATTCTCAATCCTGTGACATTGTTGTGTGTAAACCACCAGAAGGTTGTTATTGTTCCAGATATTATCCTCTCAGCCGTAACCCTTAATGCAGCGTTTCTCAGCCTTTAAGTATTTGCGACCCGAGTTTTCATAACAGTTTTAATCGCGCCCCCCCTAACGTTTTTTTGAAAGGACCCCACTAATACCAATTTGTTCTTTTTATTATACCTACTTAACTTTTATCGACATTAATCTAACTCTAGATTTATTTTTCTAGTAACAGAATGTAGTTTAAATTAATTTGTTTTGGTTTCTATAGATGTATTTTTCATATTTTCGATTCTTGTTTTTTTTTGTTACTCGCGCCCCACAGTTTGAGAACCGCTGCCTTAATGCTTCTGCACTGCATGCATGCACGCACACACACACACACACACACACACACACACACACGCACGCACGCACGCACGCACGCACGATCTGTTGGTGTTTTCCTAACTGCTTTGAGTAGCATTGTGCTCACATACAGTATGATACACCCATTGACTGAGCAGTTAATTACACTGAACAGAATTGCTCTTCAGAATATACATCTGTATTTATAAATGTATATTGGTATTTAGATATGGTGGTTTGTTTTATTTTAAATGAATGTCTTCAATTGTCTTCTGGGCCTTTATGAACTATGATATATAAAAAATTAACTGAATTAAGTTAAACTCTAAAGCCTGCCAATGAAAATGTGAGCAAAACAGTTCTGGCATGATAGTTGAATTGCAGGATGGATGAGCAAAAGAAACCCAAAATGTGTATGAAAGTTTTGTACTTGTAAAAAAACAAATTCTCCATGTGGCTTGCTTTTATAGTAAATTGATTTCTACTATGTATTTATGTTCTAAGTGTGTGTTAATGTTATTAGAATATTTTAAATTTAAATATATAGAAGAGTGATTTCATTTGCTCTTCATATTTCTATCCTTAATTCATCTTGATGTTTTGTATTATCCTGCTCCCAATTCCATTCATATCCGAGAGGTCATTATGTATTATGTACAGTAGTACTCCATAAGCCAACACACAGTCACACTGAGCACTGGCCCTTACTTCTCCTGAATATATATATTATCTCTTACCATGTCATCAACGTGGTAAAACATTTTCCTAGTAAGCATCAATCCCAGGAATTTTAGACGTACAGAGTTATTATACTGTATTTATATAGGCATAGCAATATTTGGTATGTAGGAAACACCCCTGTCTGTGTGGAATATGCACATTTTCTACATCTACAAGGGTCTTTCATTTTCTCAAAATGAAGTTGGATGGTTAGTTTCAGTGGCAAACTGATATATGAGAGTTGCCTAAAAGATTTTGTAACACTGTAATACCTCAGACAAAATAATCAAAAAATGATTGGAAAGTATTATTTGGTTAATTTGAAACGTTCCCCTTGCTATTGCAACACCATGGACATTTTACCTTCAAAAAGTATTAGATTAGAATAAATTAGATTAGATTAGATAACCTTTATTAATCCCAAAGGGAAATTTAGATGCATACAGCAGCAGAATCCTTAAAAAAAGATACTGACTCGCAGACAAATAATACAAACAATCAATAAATAAATAATGTATATTGTCCTATGATGTACATTTTAAACAACCTGCTATTGAATTCAAAATGAACATTCACAGGCAGTTAAAAATGTACTATAGACATTGCTGATAGTAAAAGCTGATGTGCTTCACAAATTGTGTATTCTGAGAAAGGCCAAGCATAGCCCATTGGCATCTTACTGGTTTTTGCCAGCCATCAGCAGTCACTTTGGCATTACTTCATTGTGTTGAAGACCTCATCTGATATGGCCAAAAGATTCTAACCACAAATTTTGCAGCTGAGCTCCCAGAATTATTAAAGTTTAAGAATATTCAAAGTGTGCATACTTTGGTTTCTAAAAAACGATTGCAAAACTGTGCAGAAAAAGTTATGTCCATGTTTTTAGATTACATTCTCAATATGTGGCTGAAGGTGAAAGCTTTTTTCTTGAATCACCATTGGTGATACACAATCACTTTGAACCAGAGTTCAAAGAGCAGTCAAAGGAACAACATCATCAAACTTATCCTCCTACAAAAAAAGTTGTTTAAAGGAATGCTCCACTCAAATCACTGGAGTGATTTTATTGACTTGAAGGCCTTCCTCTCTTTGTCATTTCTTGGTCAAGTATCCTGTCTTCAATTCAAGTCTTTCCCATGAGTCTTTAGGTTTTCTGTTTCTGTCCGCACTGAAAATTCCAGAAGTAACTAGTTAACAATGTTTTCAGGAAAAAAAAAATGTTTTGCACATTTTCAGCAAGTGACTGGATGACTGACATGTGGACTACACGACACAAGTAATGTGACAGTTTTGGGTTTTTTTTGTTTTCTCAGCCAACACTATAAAGAGTTCAGTAACTTATAAAACAAATATATTTTCTGGGTTTAATATTCCTTTAAGTTTACCTCTTCAAGAGAGAAGGTTATCGCGCAACTTTTTGGGATGTAGAAGGGATGGTTTAAATAAACATTTTGTGATGTACTGACACTGTAACTCAGATCTGTTCATTGAATCTGTTAAAAAGATAAAAATACACTTAAAGATATTTTGACTCCTCAGAAATGTTACCAAAATGCTGTTTCAGAACAACAATGCATGCAGATGCATTGATATGGAGACATGATATCTAAGAGTTTAATCAAATGTACAGTACTTGGGTGTGAAAACCTTGATAATTAAGGAGAGAAGAGAATGTCCATTGTGATTTTAGAAATGATTGGACTCTTTATGTTTATCCCATTAAAACAAGTTGTCCGTATTTCTTCTCTCCATAAACTCCCTCCAGGATGTCTACATTAAGAAGACTATGTCATGAGGTGAGGTCTGTATCGTTGTAAGTCTAAAAAAAAAAACCAACAGTGCGGTGGAGCTTGGTAGTGGCATGCATGTGTGTTGTAACATGGTGGAGTGGCTGCGTGGTGTTGATGAAGTGGTCAGCAGATCATACACTCGTGTGCAGATGCACACAGCCTGGCCGATTGACTCATTAGTTCTTCAGAGTGCATAATTAATCTTTTTAATAGATCTTTTATCCCGAGCAGTATGGGATGGAAAAAAAAAAGAGGACCGAGTGGTTGGAGGATTGTTGCTAAAGAAACGTCAAGGCAGCGTTGAGAAGGCGAATTAGTGTGGAGGAATGGGGGCAAGGTGGTCGAGCCACATGAGGGGAAATGGCTCTCTGAGAGGGTCCCTGATGAATTGTATAAGCAAATACTTGGAGTAACCCTCGCATGGATCCAGGAAGCACAAAGCAGTGTATAAGAAGACAAAGGGCCAGCTAGGTGTGTCAGGAGAAGGTGACTGCAGCTGTCGAGGTTGTCTCCAACTGGGAAGAACCACTGGGATGAGCTGGGGAGACAGAGCCCTACTGGATGTCTTGAAGTGCTTCTAAAAGAGATTTTAAAATGTTGTTTGGTTTAACCACCACAAGAGCACTGTTTTTATGAATTATCTATTGACTTTATTTATTATCTACATTGTACTCTGTTATTTGGACTTTGTTTAAATCAGCATGCACTTTGAACTTTGCCTAAAGGAACCTGGTTGTCTGTCACTTGCTAAAATGCCCATTTTGGTTAAGAGCTACTAGGGAGTCATTGGACAGTTTAGAGTCGGGTATGAGCCCCGGGCTTTGACCCCTGACAGCCTAAGCAGCATTTAAGACAATAATAAACACTGTAAACCTTTAAAAGTGTACTTAAGATATTACTTATTATCAGTTAAGCTATGCTGGGTATAGAAATAGAGAACATTCACATTCAAATCTACATTTTGTAGATTTCAGTTTTACATTTTGTCCCTCTATTTCAGAAACAGTTACTTATTTATTTTTAATTAATTTGTTCAGTAAGTGATTCTATGAAGATTTCAAACAGATCATAAAATTCCTTATTTATAGCAATTTCTTATAATGGACATCCTCCTAAAGAGCTGTATAAATACTAGGGTATTATAAGCAAATTAGCAGGTTGAGTGACTTGCTTATAGTCACACAGTGCATCACAGGCTGGATTTAAATCAGCTGCCTTAACATTTTAAAGTGTGCCGCAATCCACTAGACCTCACTATCTCCTTTGCTTTAACTGCCTAGTCACTGTAAGTTTCTTCTGCAATAATCTATAAAGACCAAACTTCTAAAGAGCATGTAAATCCTTATGAATTAAGAAATGTGTACTTTTTCCAATCAGTCAATAATGTAAGTGCCAGCATAATCAAAAAAATAAAAAAGAGAAAGTGAGGTGTACTTAGTTTCTACAGAATGGATGAAGTGGTCATGTAATTTGAAACACATTTATTTTTTAGACAAAAAAAAAAATGAGCTGAGGTTTTTTATTTCAGCATCTGGTGCTTTTCTGGCAGGTGTAGTTGTTACAAAGGGCACCTATTTTCAAGTCATGGAAACACTTCATTTCATTTTTATTTTTGTAATGGAAGTTTTTTCGAATGGCTTCCTCATGGTTTATGTGATAATGATTACCCACTACCTGCTGTGTTCTCTTATAGCTGATGCATTTCAGTGTAGTATAACTGAGCTGTTAGCTGTCTTCCAGCTTGATCTTATCAGAGAAAAACAGCTGCATATTTGTGGAAAAAGCATACTTTTATTTAAAATTGTTTCATTTCCTTCTCACTTGCAATATTTTTATTATCTTTCTTATTAGATAGGCTACTACAAAGTAATAGCAATGCGTTCATGCCATTTATTTAGGCAATGAAACAACATTAGCCACAAAAAATAAGCACATATTATGATATAAAAGATTTAGATACCAATTTGCAAGTTCTTTCATATACTTATGCTTAATTAAATGCTTCTTCTGCACCATTGGCAGATGGATTTTTATTATTATTATTATTTTAAAGCCTCAAAATCCATTTGAGGGTCAGGGAACAGCAAAGACTATCCCGGCAACATTGGATGCAAAGTGGAAATTAACCCTGGGCAGGGCAAAAAGATATGCAAGTCAGGTAGACTGGCAATGCTAATTTGGCCCCTAGGCCTGGCGCCCTATCTAGGGATTGTTCCTGCCTTGTACTCTGTGCTTGCTGGGATAGGCTGCAGCTTCCCCATGACCCTACTGTGTTTAGAAAGTGGAATATTGATGGAATACTGTTAGTGGTGTTAGAAGTGCATACAATGAAAGAAATCTCAGTAAAAAACAACTATTCAGTGACTCTTATATTAAGCATTTTTCATTGTATTGCAGCCCTTCATCAACACAGTACCAAAACCCAGCATTCTCGAACATCTGCCACAAGCCTAAGAATTTTTTCCCAAAGTCAAATAACTACTGTTAGTTAATGTTAAATAAGATGTACCCACAATCATAATAATGTAATATGGAGTTGGTTTGTCGGGTTTTTATCTGTTGTGTTTGTGAAGACTACTGACAGCCAAACTAGTCAATGGCAGAACTGCTACACCTGTGCTACATGGAGCGGTCATCCATTTCAACAAATTATTCAAAACAGCTTTTAGCTATACTTTTATTATGCACTTAACATAATTTAATTCAGTAAGCAGTTCTATAAGTTAATTTTTATTAATTTCGTGCTGCAGTGAGTTAGCAAAAATTTTTTCTTACATGATGATATCCTGCGGTGGGTTGGCACCCTGCCCGGGATTGGTTCCTGCCTTGTGCCCTGTGGTGGCTGGGATTGGCTCCAGCAGACCCCCGTGACCCTGTGTTCGGATTCAGTGGGTTGGAAAATGGATGGATGGATGGATGGATGATGATATCATTAGCATGCAACTCCACCAGAACAAAACACAAAAAGGCCTAAATGCCATCCTCAAAACAAAAATATCTAACACGTGGATTCAGTTGTCCTTTAATCCTTTAAAGTATAATGCTTTTGAAATGAGTCTCTTCGCCTGGTCACTTTTCAATGGATGTGAATGTGGAGGTGTTGCATTGCTACAAGTACTTGGTGGTCCACATCAATGACAAGCTGGACTGGTCTCATGACAGACAAACTATATAAGAAAGGTCAGAGCAGGCTTTTTTTTCTTGGGAGACTACATTCCTTTAACGTGCATAGTGACACCCTTCACATTTTCTACATCTCAGTGGTGGCCAGTGCAATTTTCCACAGTGCTTTGTTTTGGGCTGGTAACAGCACTTCAAGAGAGGCCCATCGAATCGGCAAGATAAGTAAAAGGGCAGGCTCACTTATGGGACATACACTCGACTGACTGGAGTTAGTAATAGATGAGAGAAAGAAGTCAAAACTGAGTGCCGTAATGAGCAATGCTGCACATCCTCTCTCTGACACACTAACACTGAGGACTTTCAGCCAACAAATTATTCAGCAGAAGTGTGTCAAGAAACATTGTTGACTGTGACAGTCAAGTCAGAACTTTTCTTTCTTTTTAGTCACACTGATGTACATTCAGACCATAGTGTGTGTGGGTGTGTGCATTTAATTATTTATTTAATAATCTAGCATGGTGGCGCACATAGTCGCAGCAGCTCGGTGCTCTCCACTTCAGAGTTTTGTTTTGTGTGTGTGTTGGTTTTAGTTCATTCTACATCCTGTTGGGCGAACATATACTACAACCCGGGACAATCTTCTTAAGATCAGTGTCTGCTGTGAGGGGAGTGTTATGGCAGAATTCATTCACTCGCACAGCATTCCGGTGGATATAGCCAGGACACCCAGCTCCCCGTGGATTACCATCCCCGGAAGCCGATGACGAAGGTGGCGCAGAGAGAGGAAGCAGAAGCGAAGATGCAGGGCCGGCACACTAGCTAGACTACGGAGACAGCCTCACAAACCTCCGCTTCCAAGCCTTTTCCTCGCTAACGCCAGATCTATTGTCAACAAGATGGATGAACTGAGGCTTCAGGTTGCATCAGACCGCATGATCAAGGACAGTAGCTTGTTTGTGTTCACGGAAACCTGGCTTCATTCATGCATACCGGACTTGGCTATTGAGCTAACAGGCTATATATCGCAGCGCTATGACAGGACTACAGACTCCGGTAAGAGCAGAGGAGGGTGTGTGTGTGTGTACATCAATAATAACTGGTGCACAGATGCAGTGATAGTGGATAGCCATTGCTCCCCTGACTTGGAGTACATGACTGTGAAATGTAGAACTATCTATTTACCGCGGGAGTTCAATGTGGTAATGATCACCGTTGTTTACATACCACCAGCTGCTAATGCTAACTTTGCTCTGAGACATTTATACAGCAGCATTAGCAGCCAACAAAGCTGTTACCCTGATGCAGTGTTCATTATCGCAAGGGGACTTTAATCATGTGGATTTAAAAGCAGTGCTCCCCAAACTCCACCAGCACGTGAAGTGTGCTACTAGAGGAGCCAACACATTAGACAAGGTCTACTCAAACATCAAGCTGGGCTACAGAGCTAAACAGCTTCCACACCTGGCCCAGTCTGGCCACATGTCACTTCTGATGATTCCTGCATACTCCCCTTTCCGTAAATCTGCTCCTACCACCACAAGATCCATCACAACCTGGCCTGATGACGCCTCTCTGCAGCTGCAGGACTGCTTCAACAGGACTAACTGGGACATTTTTGAAAGTCCAGACCTGAAACTCATCTCCTCTTTATTGATTTTAGCTCTGCTTTTAACGCCATCCTCCCTCACAGATTGGTGTGCAAGCTGCTAGCCCTGGGACTCCTGTATTCCACCTGTATATGGATTAAAGACTTCCTGACAGACCGCACACAAAGGGTTAGGGTGGGTCCTCACATCTCCTCAGCCATCAGCATCAGCACCGGCTCTCCTCAGAGGTGTGTGCTGAGCCCCCTGCTCTTCACGCTGTACACACATGACTGCGCCCCCGACCACCACAGCAACACCATCATCAAATTTGCAGATGACACCACTATGGTGGGGCTCATCTCTGGGGAGGATGAATCCGCCTACAGGGACGAAGTGGAGCAGCTGACAGCATGGTGCACTGACAACAACCTGCTCCTGAACACAATTAAGACCAAGGAGCTTGTTGTGGACTTCAGGAAAAAGAAAACGGACATCAAACCACTCTACAGTGGAGGGGACTGTGTGAGGTGTCAGACTTCCAGTACCTAGGAGTCAACATCATGGAAGACCTGTCCTGGGGTGTTAACACAGCTGAGCTGGCGAAGAAGGCTCAGCAGAGACTTTATTTCCTGAGAGTCCTCAGGAAAAATAACATCCCCTAAAAACTGCTGGTGTCCTTCTATCACTGCTCTATCGAGAGTATCCTGTGTTACTGCCTCTGCGTGTGGTTTTCCAGCTGCACAACAGCGCAGAGGAAAACACTCCAGCAGATCATCGGCTGATCTTTATCCTCTCTGGATGAACTGCACAGCTCTCGCTGCCTCAGGAAAGCATAAAATATCTTAAAAGACTCCTCACACCCCACTCATGACATGTTCCAACTGTTGCCATCAGGCAAAAGATATAGGAGCATCAAAACAAAGACTAATAGACTGAATAACAGTTTCTACCCTGTTGCTATTAGAGCACTGAATGCCACCTCATCACCTCCAATGCAGCAGTGCAATAGATGACATCTTGTGCAATAGTGTTCATGTGAAATTAAGGTCTTATGTTGAATGTTTCTGTTCTACCTTATTTCTTCTTATCCTTTCTTATCCTTTTTTAATTATATTTATTTATATTTTGACACTGCAGGGACTGCACCTAATTTAGTTGTACTTGTTACAATGACAATAAAGATATTCTGATTCTGAAAAAGCCACATTTTCCCCTCAGGACAAATAAAGTTTCTGCTGTACCTGTCTATCCATCTATATATTGTATGTTCAGTGTAAACCAAACAGACAGTGGAAAGATGTGGGGACTACAAACACAATATAAATGCTTTTTATTGTTTATTTTTCCTATTATGTTAAAATATTCTTATATTTAATCGTAAGTGCTATATCTAAAAAGACTTTATAAAAGCATGATGCCCATTTAAGGCTGTTAATGGACAATACTTCCTGGAGTTTCACACTGAAGAACAGCACATTACACAGTAGGGATGTATGGGATGCATGTGCATGTGTGTGTGTGTGTGTGTGTCTGTGTGCAGTAATACACCTTGACTCTCTTTTCTATCAGAATAATCCATCTTTATTTTAAATTGCATCTTTATAATGAATATGTCAACTGCCTTATGTATAAACATGAAATGTAAAGATGTGATGTGGTCTGTTTAAGTTTACATAATTGTGAGATTTGTAAATAGCTTTTGCAATTAGACAAGTATATCTTTTTAAACAAGCATACAGCAATAACAGACGAGAAGGTATTTCCTGGACTAGGGCTATTCATTGTTAAAATATCAAGGAGTGATTTCAGTAGTTATCACTTTGACCTGGAGGGTTCAGTTTCCTAATTAGAGGCCTGTTCTTTCTGTTATTAAAATCTTATTTACTCCTTCTCTTGTTCTGCCACACTAGACATTTTCAAAACTGTTGATTTCCTTTTTTTTTATGAGAGCACTGACAATGTGTTTTATGAACCAGAACAGATGAGCATTTCTCAACAGTTTTTTTTTTCTCTTTTCAAATATTTTATTGAAACCAATGGACACATCGCTGCATATGGGGTCAAGTTCACTGGTTGTCTGTTGGCTCGCGTTGTCTTTTGTTATCGTTTGGCTGCTGGTTCTGGTTCGGGTTCTGAATCTTATTAACCAAGCCAATTAAAATGAAGGCAAAATATGTCTGTTCAATTATCAGCAGCAATTGGTCATGAATTATGAAACTGGCTGGATTGAAAACCTACAGCCACTGTAGCCCCCCAGGATCTGAAGCACTGGTTTCTAGATTCAGCCCTAGGGGGTTCCCGTGACTGCAAGCAGTTTCCCAATCAATGAGTCAGTCTACCTTTAATCTCTTTGTTTAATTAGTTGATCTTTTTCTTCTCTTATGTTACATTTACAAAACAGCAGTAGTGTGAGATTTACATTCAAATGAAATGCTGTACAGTGGTTAGTGCTCTTCTCTAATATCTTATGTGGAGTTTTCATGTCTTTTCTAGATACTCTTTTTTCTCACTTCTTAATGACATATGATTTTGTTGGAATAGATATTGCTTGTCATTATTCTGTATTGGGAAAATAAAATCCATCCATCCATCCATTTGTCCATTTTCAAAATCCACTTATCCAGAGCAGGGTCTTGGGAAAGCTAGAATCCATCCTAGGAAGCACTGGGTGCAAGGCAGGGATAATTCAGAGATGTGGTGCCAATCCATTGCAGGTTGAACACAGTCACACACAAACACACATGAGGGACAATTTAGCATTGCCAATCCACCTAACCTGTATGACTTTGGACTGTAGGTGAAAACCGGTGCATAACATTCTGGACCAGCAGAATCAGACTTGAGGCGGTAACGGGCCCTAGACAAGATGCCAATCCCAGTAACATACACATCCAAATTTACACTTATTGTATGAAGGTTCAATTTTAGTTAACCTACTATGCACTTATTTAGTATTCAGGAGCAAAACCTGAGTATGCAGAGATTGCATTACTCCACACAGAGAGCAACCAGGGATAAGATTGAAATTGAGACAAAGCACTAACCACTGTGCTGCCATGTCACCCTCAATTAGAAAAGTGGGTTCAGAAATATAATGAATTAACATTAGATTTTGCTAATTTAACATATTCATAATTGAATAAATATTCTATTGACTCTGAGTAATGAAGTTAACAGACTCATTACAATTAATTTTGATTAAGTTTAAACAATCATTAAAAAATAATCTTTTAAAGATTTTGTACATTATCTATCTATCTATCTATCTATCTATCTATCTATCTATAGAAATATTACTAATTGCATACAATGTATAAATGTTTCTAGAAATCACTTGGTATTCTTTGCAAGATGTCATACTTCAGGTCTGACCCAGAGTGGCATTGCTTTTTGACAGTATGGCGTAAGCTTTTCTGTTTCAGATTTGATGATCAGCTGAAGTTAAACATTCGCTTCTGAAAGGGGCACTGGGTGAAATATCAATGGACTTTGATTGAAATCTGAAAAAAGCAGTGCATTACCTGCTGCATGAGAAATACATCAAACACGTTATTTAAAGCAGGCTTTTTATTAAGATTAAGGGAAATAATTCAATTCAGGACTGGTTATGTCACTTTTTAAAAATTTGATTTGATTATAATTTTAAATTATTGTGCTCCTGCACTTAGTGGTTTAGAATACCCATGCGGCTCTTTCTTTGGATAGGAATGAGATGCCTGTCACGTAACCTGCCTTTTACATTTGTAAAACTAAACTGTAACCATATCTTTGAATCAGTGCCCTTTGGGCAGAACACTTTGATCTTTCTTTTAGAAGTTGATCTTTGAAAATATTTGTTATGGATGAGAAAGATTTACTCACAAACAAGATATTCTGATTAAGATTTACGGTGAATATGTTGTTAAAATTAGTGCAAGTCAGATTTAGTATTTGAAGTATTCAGTATAAAAATCTTATTACCACTTGTCTATCCTTCTGTTGAGTTATATTTTCTTTCTTAAACTCCCATGTTTGTATTTTTTCTAGGATTTTGGTTTAGTTGATTCCTACTTTCCTAAATGACAGGGATTTTCAAGAATGTTCTGTCTTTTTGAAGGGGGTGGATTGTCCTTTGGACAACTTTCTCTGGGCCTGTAAGTGTACTTTATTGTTTATGAAGGTATTTGTTAGGAGGTACGTATCTCAAGTATAGGTATTGTTTGTGTTTTTCATACATATCATTTATTTATTTATTTATTTTTATTTCCATGATTGTTATGAACATACAGGTTGGTGCTGGGAAACTGAAAATTTTAGAACTAGGTGTTGGTGACCTGGGGCGTCAGCAGTTGTTTGGGACCAATGTGACCTCATTTAGACCCCCTTGCCATTAGGTATGATGGAGC
Source organism: Erpetoichthys calabaricus (assembly GCF_900747795.2). Lineage (NCBI taxonomy): Eukaryota > Metazoa > Chordata > Cladistia > Polypteriformes > Polypteridae > Erpetoichthys > Erpetoichthys calabaricus. Next base: position 70,841,115 of record NC_041397.2, on the reverse strand, counting down.
AGTGGAGTGGTGCGCAATGAGCATTTGCTGTGAAGGCCTTTTATAAGAATGGTGAGAGTGTGACTGCTGCGCAAGGGGAATTTCGGCGTCATTACTAGTTAGGATGTCATGATCGTGTCCAGTCTGCTCATGCGATTACAACATGGGTGCGTAATTTCGAAGAAACGGGTTCGGCCTTAAAAAAGAAATCCCCAGATGGAGCCACTTCGCATACTGCCTGACAATCGATGGCAGTTATTCAATGATTGTTTGGAAGGCACTTCATTTCACACAACGGTGACACTACATGGCATCCGAGATCCCCAGATCTCAGTGTTTGCAATTTTTTTTTCTGTGGGGACATCTTAAAAGCCAAGTGTACCGAACACGTTCTGCAACCATTGCTGAACTAAAAAAGGAGGATTGACGAGGAAATCGCTAGCATTCCTCTTGACATGTTACATTGAGCAATGCAGAATTTCCACAACAAACTCTCAGAATGTGTATGGAGAAATGGACAACACCTTTGTAATGTTTTCTTCAAAACATAAAATGAATGTTGAATGAATATTGATTACCATCATTAATTGCATATCCTGTACAAAACATGTCATCATTAAATGTATTTGTGTTTATTTGTGCATTGAACGTCAATTGAAAATTTCCCATTTCCCTGCGCCACCCTGTGAAAAGAAAGTTTATCCATGATACCCTCTGCTTGTTGTAGCCATTACAGGTTCTTATTGTGGTGTGACATACTATGACAGTCTAATTGTTATCTAATCTTTAATGCTTGTTCATTCAGATCTGTAAGTTATTTAATGTGTTATTAAAAGAAAAATGTTGTCATGTACTATGCCCAGTGCTGTTAAACTAAGTAGGGTTGCGCATTTTATTGTTACTGAAAAAGTAACACAAAAGACCTTATAAAACTGTATAGTACCTGCATTTTGTTAATTTTGGAACAGGAAATAAATGGTAGTTTTCAAATACTTCACATTCAGTTTTGTATTTTTATACATGCACTAGACACTCCAAGGAGGACCTTCTGTAACAGGTAGGTACACAATTGTGTGGCGGATCAGGGTGGTACCCTTGTTTGCAGGAGAACAAAGAATCTGTGAGATGGGAGGCTGGAGTTATCTGTTATTTGCTTCTGAAGTAAAAATTTTTCCATGGATCTAACACTAGTGCCCAGATAACATTGTCTATAATAATTTAAGTGCTTGACTGGGCAGTGTTTGGAGAATAGCTTTAATTACAATTTCTCTTGGCTAATTTGTGGTCAGAATTCAGGCAAGGATCAAAACTCTTGAAACAGAAATGTGTTGTTCTGGTACAAGAGGCAAAACTGAAATCCAAATCATAAAAATAACAGCAGTGTTAGATACCTGACATTATTAAAGAGATTTTATTTTTTCAGATACATAAAGAATCCATCCCCTTACAGCACAATTGAAATGAGTTCCATGTGGAGAACTTTACCATTTCTTAAATGGCTGTGGTAAAGTCACAAACAGGCACACACACACACACACACACACACACACACACACACACACACACACACACACACACACACACACATATATATATATATTTATATATATATTTATATTTATATATTTATATTTATATATATATATATTTATATACATATATATATATATATATATATATATATATATACATATATATACATATATATATCCATCCATCCATCCATTTTCCAACCCGCTGAATCCGAACACAGGGTCACGGGGGTCTGCCGGAGCCAATCCCAGCCAACACAGGGCACAAGGCAGGGAACCAATCCTGGGCAGGGTGCCAACCCACCGCAGTACATATATATATTTATATATATATTTATATATACCTTGTAATGGTGACAATTTTAAAAAGAAAAATGCTGAGACAACCTAAAAATTGATACTGTCAGGGAATTAATTGAGTTTCTCTTGCTACACACATTAGCAACATTGTCTGTAGAAATGTTAAATTTTTTTCTTAATTAAGGCTACACACTGATCACTCACAACATTAAAACCACTGACAGGTGAAGTGAATAACATTGACAGTTTCATTACAATGGGATATATTAGGCAGCAAGTGAACAGTCAGTTCTTGAAAGTGATGTGTTGAAAGCAGAAATAATGAGCAAGCATAAGAATCTGAGCAACTTTGACAAGTGCCAAATCCTGATAGTGGATAACTGGGTCAGAGCATCTCCAAAATGACATATCTTGTGGAGTGTTCCCAGTATGCAGTGTTTATCACCTACCAAAAGTGGTCCAAGGAAGGAAGGACAACTAATGAACAGGTGTCAGAGTCATGGGCTCATGATACACATGGGTAGCGAAAGCTGGTCCTATCCCATAGAAGAGCTATTGTAGCACAAAGTGCTATGAATTACAACTTAATTCTGGCTATGAGAGAAAGGTGTCAGATCACACTGCATCCCAGCTTTGGGGTATTGTGTCAGAGTGCCCAAGCTGACCCTTCTCCACTGTTGAAAGTGCCTGCAATGGGTACGTGAGCATCAGAACTCAACCCTGGAGCAATGGAAGAAACTGGCCTAGTCTAATAAATCACGTTTTCTTTTAGATCATGTGGACAACAAGGTGTGTATGCGCCATTTACCTGGAGAAGAGATGGCAGCAGGATACACTAAGAGAAGAAGGCCAACTGACAGAGACAGGCAGTGGGATGCTCTGGGCAATGTTCTGCTGGGAAACATGGGGTCCTGGCATTCATGTGGATGTTACATTGACACATATCAACTACCTAAAGTTTGTCTCAGACCAAATACACCCCTTCATGGGTATTCCCTGATGTCAGTGATCTCTTTCCCTGCCTCACTGCAAACATTGTTCTGAGTCATATGAGGAACTTGACAAAGAATTCAAGGTGTCAGCTTGGCCTCTAAATTCCCCAGATCTGAATCAGCTCGAGCATCTGTTGGCTGTGTTGAAAAAACAAGTCCAATTGATGGGAGTCCCCAACTCACACCTTACAGGACTTACAGTGAAAGATTTACTACTAACTTCTTCAAGCCAGATACCTGTAGGACACCTTCAAAGCACTTGTGGGGTATATGCTTTGACAGGTCAGAGCTATTTTAGCGACAAAAGGTTGACCTACACAATATTGGGCAGGGGGTTATAATATTGTGGCTGATTGGTGAATTGATAGATATTTTTGTTTCTTTAAGCACTACTCTTAACATTTTCTTTTGGTAGTCATGGCTTATTTTTCATTTTTAATTCCTTCAGAAAGGTTAGTAATTTTGGTATCTGAACACAAGTCAATGATTTTTTCCATTTTTTAAACTGAAGTGTAGCCGTGAACAGTGGCTTACCATTAGAAATCCACATGGATTGATACAAATATTGTAGCAGAAAACACTCCAGAGATAAAAGATAAGTCCAAGGGGTATGTAAAAGCTGTTAGGATTGACTTCAATGGAAAAGAGAAAAATACATCATTTTAATAAAGCCAACTCCAAAGAAACAATCAAGAATTAAATAAAAGGAAAGAGATTTTTTTTTTATTTGAAAGAAGCAAGATGGAAGAGGAAATGAGGAGAAAAATAAACATAGGTAGGAGAAAAAAGAGAGGAAAAATTATTATTAATGAATTAAATAAATTAAAACCAGTATCTGAATCAAAAACCAAAATAATAAGCTTATTATTTTTAACTATAAACTTTGATAGAGAAATCCTAAACAACTGAGACAAAATCAATATATAATGAACCAGAATATTACTATAAGTAAGACCCTGACTTGGAGCAAAATCATAATTCTAAAACGAGACAACGACAAAAAAATAGAGAAGAGAGAAACCTAACTCACAGGGCCAGCCAGGCAACTTAGCTTGCATGAAGTCAAAGACATAACCATGGCCTTTGGCAGAGCTCAACTGTTTATTTACTTGAAGACCTTCAGGGTAATGCTAAGTAATTACTGAATTCACTTGAAAGAAAGTGTTTTATTTTAGATGATAAATAGCTACAATTAACAAAAAATGAAAGCAAAACGAAACCTACATCAAGGTCTCTTAGCCTAAACAAGACATTGTAAAGGCCCCTAGACAAATGTAAATCTTCAGTTGAATGTAGTAAACTATTCTTTGGAGATTCTGGTGTAAAAAAAAAATCTCTGATTTTTTCACTATTTGAATCTACAAATAGAGTTTGTGCACAGTGGTCTGTGTTCAGTTACCATCTATGAGATATCTCCATATACTTTTTAAATTATGGACAATAAATATATTCAGTGTGAATGTGTGTGTTTACCTGTGTTTGTGTGTATAAGACCTGAACTGGACCGGTACTCAGCCCAGTGTTGGTTTCAGCCTTGTGTCCAGTACTGCCAAGACAGGCTCTACACTCAGACAGCACATCTGGATTAAGTGGAGCTGAAACTGTTGTGTCATGTTAGGTGGAAGATGTAAGGTGGTAGAGACAGGCAGTGTGATTCTGTAGGCATTGTTCTGCTGGGAAACATTGAGTCCTGGCATTCGTGTGGAAGTACATTTTATGAAAGAATTCAAGGTTCAAGTACATTAAGGTATTGAATGATGAAGCCAAGGGAGCTAAATGTGTGTGAGAGTCATGGAATCCTGCATAAAGCATCCAATAAGAAAGACAAAATCAGGAGAAACCAGGTGCTGCCAATAGCAAAAATAAACTAAAGCAGGACAACAGACTTATCAAAGTATATACATGTGGGAAAGGAAGCCATTCTTAGATGCAATTCAGAAATGTGTAGTGTGATAATCAACCATATATATGAGTGTATATAGAAAAGAACCAGGAGTGTGACTCCAAATAAAATTTCTAAATTTTTAAACTACATTCTCAGTAGAAAAAAGAAATTCAAAAATAGCTTTCTCGGAAAAGATTACAACAAGGGCATTAAAATATCCTTCTCTGTGAAAGGAAATGAACTTCAGGAGGAGATAACTAACCTAAATTACAAAAGAAACCCTCACATGGCCTTGAAGAGGACAGTGTGCTGCACAGTAGTGGCATGGGAAGCAGAAATCTAGTACTTGGGTTACTCTTAGATGTAACTGTAGGGTAGATACCAGTGGCGGCTCGTACCTAAATTAGTGGGGGTGCTGCTCCAGAAGATTTTTAGCCATTGTTTTAAAATTGTGTAAAAGGAAAACAAACATATATAAAAAGAAAATTTATTCAGAAACCAAAAAAAAATTAATCAAATAGAATAGCTGGAAGCAGGTTAATAATCTAATTCTACACTTTATCACATTCAAGAATATGGTACACGGTTTTTAAGCACAACACACGCAGAGTAAAAAAAAAAAAAACACTACCTTCCACCAGCACGCCAGGGTCGGCGCTGCGGGAGCGACAGTGCTCTCTCTCCCTCCCTCGCAGCCTCGTGTGAGGCTTCCTATATGCGCATGCGCACAACAGCCAAACACCACGCCGCTGGAACTGTGAAGTGCACAGATCCATACAAAGATTTTTGTATTTTTTTCATAAATTGGGGGATGGCTACTGACATTAAGCTTAAGGATTATATATTGTACAAGTATAAAGAAAGAATTAAAGAAAAAAGGACTCATTATATTAAATGTTATCGATAATATCAAGTGGAAATAGGGGGTGTTGCAGTTCCACAGTGCCTACACGCGAGCCGCCACTGCCTGTGGTCCCTCTGACTTCAGCTCCTTACAGATCTGGGCAATAACTAATACATCTGGGATAGTGGGCAGTATTGGGGAGCCTCAGTGGGTATTCCTTTTCAAAAGGAAAGGTATTTTTGACAATAGAGGATTCAGTTGTTAAAGGGATAGGCACAGTATGTAGATGTGAGCTAGCAAGAGGGGGTCATGTAAAGTTTGTTTCTTGTGCATAGTTCCGATAGAGGTTGTCAGTACAAGTTTGGATAAGCTATTGATCATAGGTGAGGTCCATCCAACACTGATGGTCCACACCAGAACAATTGAAACAGGCAAATGTAGGCTACTCATAGTATACCTGTGAGTATAAAGCTGAGAAGGGTCTTCTTCAAAAATCTGAGTGTGTGGTACAGATTATAGGAATGTTTGATGTTGCCACATACCCTGTGGCTAGACTATGATGTTTCTGCTGTATTACTATGTTAACATTTATTTATTTTACTGTTTCATCTTGAGTGTGGTTTTTGCATGTAACACAGCCAATACCCTTTGGAATCTATCTATCTATCTATCTATCTATCTATCTATCTATCTATCTATCTATCTATCTATCTATCTATCTATCTATCTGTCTGTCTGTCTGTCTGTCTGTCTGTCTGTCTGTCTGTCTGTCTGTCTGTCTGTCTGTCTGTCTGTCTGTCTGTCTAATACCAGTGACTCACTCATCACAAAATCTTCCGAACCATGAGGACTTGGGACTTGAAATTTGGAATGTTGGTTGTCCTTGGCCCATAGGTGCTCGCTAAGAAACAGTTTTAAAAATTTCGTGTTCCAACTGCGTTCTGTCTGTATGTCTGTCCGATTCTCACAACAGAATTACTTAACCAATTTAGATCTGGTTGTTTTCTATAATTTGCTTGAACTTTCCAGTTGATTTTGCGACTTCTCTCATCGCGCTAAGTACCACAATTCACGTGTGGTACTGATGTATTTATGCAAATCCAAGAGAGTGGCTGTGGGCTGAGAGCAGGGGATGGTGCCTTCCTCATTCACTCGCCAGCCTCTATTCGAGTTGGTCTACGTCTCGCCACATGTTGGAGTGCACCTTGCCTCCACTTAGCTAGCGATACCTGTTTGTTCAACAGACATTATCATCTACAAACTGTTAAGGAGTAACTGACATTTTTGAGAGAGAGATAAGAGCTCCATGTGTTTTAGAGGGTAGCTGCTGATTGCCAGAGATTTCACGGCCATGTGCTTTTCTCCCCATGTGGAGAACACTCTCCCATCAGAGCTGAACACGATCAGATATAGTGCCAACGTCTATTGATTTTTAAAGTTTGTCCTGTTTCATTACTATGTGGGTGCAGCCATGGGGTACAGCTAGTCTTAGAATAAACACAACCTGTTCTGTTTAGACAAATTGCATTTAAACGTGAAGGCCACTGATATGTTACAAAGTTGCAAACAGAGGCTGAGTACTTTTTAAACTAGACAATAAGAGTGCATTTTATACAAGATGCTGCAGGCTACATTGTTCTATTAGGTTCACAAACAGAAACCTGGCTATGAAACTAAATTTCAATATATTGAATTTATTAATCTCGAGAGAAAAATAAAGCAGCAGCCAGGTAATAGTCTAAAAATGACTTGTTTGTACAACTAATGTAGCTTAATTTTAGCCTTCCATACTGTTAGAATGATGAGACCCTGACTGAATCTAAGAGATGGGGCTGTGCATGATTTCAATTGGTAGTTTATTTAGAAAAGATGGGATTAAGAGAAAAGATGGTAACCCTACAACTAGAAGATAAATAAATATGAGGCTGCTTCAACTGGGAAGTAAGCTAAATCTTAGTTAGACTGTTAGGATTAGAATAATTGGTTGCAAGCACAGAGACATAGTGTTGATAAACATTTTTATAATAATATGAAAAACCTGACTTCATAGGTGCTTGCTTGACTTTACTTACCCAATTCTAAACTATGGGGAAAAAGAATAATGGAACAAAAATGCAGAAGTTAACAGGAAGTTCCTGCAGACGGTATATACGGGAATGCATTCCTTCCAACATAAGTCTGTTACGATTACTGTTAATTTAAGCAAACGCATAACTTTTTGATCTTTGTCAGCTCTCACAGTTGCTAGGGTGATCACATGTAAGCAACCATTATAAATCATTAAAAGAAGTAAGGCCTTCAGTTACAGCAAAGCCTTATGACACATTTAGCCTTCATCATGTATGGGTAATATCTTTGTAGCCATTGGAGCCCTGGAGTGCCAAAATGAACTGAACTAATGATGAATAAAGAAAAAAATTAATTTGGTGATTTGGGTTGCAGAACTTCTTTAGGGTAGCATAATTTTATTTGGATTAGGCCAGGACAGCTGTTTGGAGCCGGTCATAATTTTGATTACCATGTAGTTACATTTGAACGGTTGTTTCTGTTACGTATTTAAGGTGCATTTTACCATCTGTGTGCACTCTGTTTAATGGTACTTTAATTTAGTAAAGACCATACTAAAATGTGTAAGCAGACTTTGCTATTTTCAGTATGTCATTTATTTCATTCGTTACAGAAAAGTTACCATAAAACATTTAATTAGCATAAACAGCAGGTTTTGAACCTATTTTAGTACTACAATTACAATTTTGCAGTTCTTGCTTAATTACAGTACTATTTTAAAAATAGTTACTTTTTAAAATGAAAATTGTTCGTCAAATGATTTGAAAAGTCTAATGGGAAACAAGCAACTTTACCAGCAGAACTAGTTACAAAGGACTTGGCTCTAGACGACACACCATTCCATCACAGGGCATACTTACACTGGGCCAGATTACTAACACTAGTTAACTAATTAACACAAACGTCTTTGATATGTGGAAGTAAACTGCAGACAAATGTGTGCTGTCATCAGTAGAATGTGCAAACCACACAGGCACTGACTGGACCAGTAACTGAAGATAGGAGCCAGTACTGCTTAATCACCACATTATCATATCATATATTAACCTAAAGATTTATGTATTTATATATTTTTTCAAACTGCCTTTATGTCTAAGAATTATTTGCATAAAATCTGTGTCCAATCACACCATTTGCTTATTTCCAGCTGATGTCATTAGTTAGATGTAGCCTGTTGTCAAGTGACAGCACTTCATAGCAGACTTCAGTGTCGACACTGGCACACTGATGTTTATATTATGGAATTCTTGAAATTTTAGACTTCTATCACAAGTAGTAGCAGGTGGCAAGTACAACAGCGTTACAATAATCTTGAAATACGTGTAATAACATTTTGTTGCACTAACAGGATGAGGAAGCGATGAATGTCTGTAGTAATGAAACGACTCCACAACCCTATTTTTTGAATCCGTTTGAAGTTAAATATACCTTCCATCTAACTGACTTCCATGCCCTTGAGTCTTCTGCTTTTGTGGCTCTCCAACTGTTTGCTCAAAAGCCACATCAGAAAGCTTCACTAACCTCACAGCCGATGCTTTAAGTTTTATCACAGATGCTTATGATTTACAGGTGGTAGCTGGCTGTCTTAGAAACACTTATCTCTGGAAGTTCATTTTTTATTTTTTCAGTTTTATAAGGAGGAAAGGAGTTTACCCAATGTGAGCTAATCTCAGAGCAATTCTGGTTAGAAAAATGCTCAGTGTTTCCTTTTTTGAAGATTAGTTTAACATCCTTTGCTCTGACACTGGGTTATTAAACTTGAGCCATAAGAAGTGACAATGGCTTCCAGTTTTCATTGTGAAAAATGTTGTTATTGGGTTGTAGTTAATTTATTCATTTCATTTTTTTTCCTTTTTGCTTCTGAACAAAATCTACAAATAAAAAAATAAGCAACGTTGTACTTTAATATTGTGACACATTGATGTACAAGACCCAATTCACACTCTAACCATCTTGATAGCATTGTTTTCTAAAAGGTTATTATAGAGAGGCATTTCAAATAAAATTGCCAGCAAGTGCTTTCAGACAAAGCAAAGAGAGTAACACATTAATTTTGCCTCACTGACAGGTGACCATCCAAGTCATTATGTCTCCACCAAGTCTTTTCATGACAAATTAATTTAGCCTGCCTTAATGTGTCTAATTTAGCCTGCCTCTAATGTCTTAATTATCCAACTGTCCATTTTGCACATTCATTATCCATCTCAGGTTTGCAAGGATTCCAAGTATATACGAACAGAAACAAAAGCAAGGAAAAAAACAAACCTGGGTGGGAGGCCAGCCCCATACAGTGCTGACATTCACATGAAGCAGTTGCACTGTGTGCTTGTGGAACATGGGAGAAAGCTAACACAAGCATGGGGAGAACATGGCAAATTTAAACAACAAACTGACATTAACCGTTCCTGATGGTGTTTATACTGCCATTAGAAACTATTAAAACTCTTCCCTATTAACTCTTGAATAATACTTTAATTCATGGCTATGAGTAACAAAGAGAACTGATGGACTTCTAACCTTCAGAGTGTAAAGTGTCACTGGCAGTGAGAGAGCATCTTGGTATACCAGCTTGGCAAGACAGGTGCTGGTAGTGTGTTATAGACTCTGGATAATGTGAAACGTGCCCTCTATGCAAAATGTCCAAATGCATGAGAGTCGGGGACTTAATAATTTGACAAGGAAGCTAAACAGATTTCCAATAATGCCAGTGTTTAATATATCAGCTTGCAGCATATGTCCCATGTAGCCAGTACCAACCATTAAAATGACACTTTGCTTGAAGGGAAGTGTGTCTAGCTAGCGTGGGCAAGACATACTGTCCGGTGCTAACTTAACATCTTTAATAGATGTAAACACTTTTATCAAGTCCTAGATCCAAGAAATTGAATCTAGTTGTGAACAGTGGATTCAGAAGTGTAATACATAATACATATCATACAAATACTAATTGTAATTGAAATTAGTAATTTAATTACAATTACAATTTAATTACAATCTAAAATCTACATATTCACAAATATTCAAACAACAAATCTACAATACTACTTTTCTTACTTTTATGTTGACAAAATCGTTGATGACTTTTACGCAGTCAATTTTGTTTTTCAGTTGCTGCTCTGTGGAAAGTATAGCAAAGTTAAATACAAAGTACTCATTGAATATCTTAAATAATTTTTATAAGGTTCAGTTTGTAGAAACATCTCTCATAGCTACACACTAATAGCAATTGTGAGGAAAATTTGCTTAAGTATTACGATACTTGGCTCCCCTAAAAAGTGCCGCCTGGGGCAGATCACCCCCTCCGCATTCCCCAGCTATGCCTGTGATTTGGACCCCTATATTTTTTCACATTTTGCTATGATGTACCCTTGTGCTTCATGGGGGGTATTTTCTGCAAAAAAGGAAATGAAAACTAAAATTATAATGCATCCCATTTCCACTTCAGTGCAAATAATGTCAAATATGATGTAATAAAGGCTTATTTTAGTCATGTTAAACATTGTAATTAAACAGCACATTATTTACTTCAGAACTACAATTATGTGTGGTCTTCAGATTTTGTGAGATGGCTTCACTGTGAAGCTTGCAGTACAGAGGTGAAAAGGTCAAAATCATGTGACTTAAACACAGTCAAAGTGAGAAGTATTCTGTCGATCAAAGTGGCTACAGTTACAAAGGCCAAAGAATTGTGGGAAATTGAGTTGCAAAGCCCCACCCATTCACCTGTGCTGTTTGAATGTTGAGAACTCCATCCATCCATTATCCAACCCACTATATCCTAACTACAGGGTCACGGGGGTCTGCTGGAGCCAATCCCAGCCAACACAGGGCGCAAGGCAGAAAACAAACCCTGGGCAGGGTGCACACACACACCAAGCATACACTAGGGACAATTTAGGATAGCCAATTCACCTAAACTGCATGTCTTTGGACTGTGGGAGGAAACCGGAGCAGCCGGAGGAAACCCACGCAGACACGGGGAGAACATGCAAACTCCACGCAGGGAGGACCCGGGAAGCGAACCCAGGTCTCCTTACTGTGAGGCAGCAGCGCTACGCACTGTGCCACCGTGCTGCCCTGTTGAGAACTTGAAAATGAAAATGTAAAGTAGAAAATGAAAATTCAGTGAGCAGAATGCGTTGCCAGTTCTTATTTGTGTTTTACTTTTCATTTTTGCAGCTTCATTGCTGTTCAGGCTGAAAATGAAATAGCAAATGCCTTTATTTAATTTTATTTTTAATTTTTGCAGCATTCTTGCGCATAGACTTTGAAAATGAAATTCCCAAAGAGAAATTGAATTTTCATTTTATAATTTTAATTTTCATTTCCTTTTATTGCAGAAAATGCCTCCCATGTGTGCTAAAGTCATTTAAATTCATATTCTCTCTTATCTTGCAACACTCAGTACCCCAGAATGACAAAGTGAAAACTGGATTTTAGAATTTTTTGCAAACGTATTAAAAATAAAAAGATGAAATGGTGCATTGACATTAAGTATTCAGACCCTTTACTCAGTGCTTAACTGAAGCACATTTTTGTAGCGACCACGACCAGGAATCTCTCTTTTTATGGCATGTACTGCCATTTGATTCTCACAATCATTGTGAGGTTGAATGGAGACCATCAGTGGACAGATATGTTCAAGTTTCTCTATACTGTACCTGTTCGATTGGATTCAAGTGCAGGCTGTGTCTGAGTAACTCAAGGACATTCTCAGACTTATCCCAAAGCTAATCCTGTGTTGTTTTTGCTTTGTATGTAGGGTCATTGTCCTGTTGGCAGGTGAACCTTTGGCCCACTCTGAGGTCCAGAGCACTCTGGAGAACGTTTTAATTAAGGATATCAGCTTTCTGTCAAACATTTGTGGTCTTCAGTCCCTGTCACTGAAAAACAAACCCACAGTATGACACTGCCACCACAATGCCTAACCACTGGAATGATATCAAACAACTGATAAACATTGCCTGATTTCACCCAGATATTATAATAATTTTGGTTTCATTAGACCAGAGAATTTTATTTTTCACAGTCTCAGAGTCTTTAGGAGTAACTCCAAGCAAGTCTCCAATCATGTCTTTTACTGAGGAGAGGCTTCTGTCTGACAACTCTGTCATAAAGCCCAGATCAATGGAGTGTTGCAGTGATGGTTTTTCTTCTGGATGTTTCTGCCATCTTCACATCTTCACACTCTGGAGTTCAGTCAGAGTGACCATTCGGTCCTTGGTCACCTCTCTTACCATGGCCCTTTTCCCATGATTGCTCAGTTTGACTGTATGGCCAGATCTAGGACGAGTTGTGATCGTTCCAGAATTCTTCCATTTAAGAATTATGTTGACCACTGTGCTTTTGAGAACCTTCAATGCTGCATGAATTTTTTTGGAGGATTTCCTTGAACTGTGCCTCAAGACAATGCTGTCTCTAGGTCCTGCAGGACGTTTTTTTCAGCTTCATGGCTTGGTTTTTGCTCGGATACACATTTTTTCATTGAGACCTTATATAGACAGGTGTGTGACTTTCCTAACCATGTCCAATCAGTTAAATTTATGAAAGGGAGACTCCCTACAAGGTGTACAAATATCTCAACGATGATCAATAGACTTGAAAGCACATAATCCCGATTTTAAGTGTCATAGCTGAATGCTTATGTCAATGTGAAATTTGAGTTTTTTATTTTTAATAAATTTTTAAAATCCTGTCACCACCTTGTCATTCTGGAGTGTTGAGGTCTACTTAATGTGAGGAAACAATAAATTTAAATAATTTTAGTACAAGGCTACAACCTAGCAAAATGTGAAAAAAGTAAAGGGGATTGAATACTTTCTGAATCCACTGTATTTGAAATTAATTTTGTAAAAACACGCAATAGTTAATTTCAGTCCATTATGAAGTAATACAATCTTAATGTGACATATACTCCTTCCATTCCAGAAATTAAATGTGGATGCTTGGGAGTAACTGTTAATACAAAAGAAATTCACTTGGGATTAACATCTTTTGATGTGCCCACTGCTACCCACATGAGTACAGACCAAAATTGGGTGGGCAGATTTGACAATAATTAGATAATTACCCAACACTCACTGAAGAATAAAGTAGTTTAAGTAAAATTTAAATCATTCTTTGTAAATCAGGCAGTAATTAGTTTTGTACTATGCCAAGTTGCTTTAACAGATGCAAACTGAGATACATTTAAACAACTCTGGAAGGCAATGACTTTAGGCAGGGAGGAGTACTTTTTGTCCAGCTTCCATGTGGAATGCTACCAAACAAAGCATTTGTAATATATACTTTGATTAATTTGACGTGGGAAAATCAAATCAGTGTGCTTAAATAGTACTCTATAAAATGTTTACAAAAGACTTACATCCATAACAAACTGGGCTTTGTGCCTGTGTAACCACAGCTATGACATCTGAACAACATTATAAGCAGATAGGTGAATGTTTTTTATTTATAGTGGCTTGGCCTATTGCAGGCCTAAATGTACGTAGTCAGGCTGTATGTAACTGGAAGGAGAGAGAATCATGAAAACACCAGACATGTGCCAAAAGTGACAAACACCACATTTACGCAAAAATTACTGACAAAATGAAGGAAAAATGCAACGTACAAAGGTAGGAAGATGGTGGTGTCCAACAATGCTATTCAAGAATCCTATTAAACGTACAGTAGCTGTCTGAACTTAGAGAATTAAAATGTAGCAGCACCAAATTAAAATCTTCTTCAAGCTACCTTACATTGAATAAACTCTCTTCCCATCCATAAATACAGATTTCAGGACATACCACTAAACAGATGTTTTAAAATACTACTGTATGGTCATATAGTGATGACCATAAATTGAAAGCAAACTAAGCTAAAGCTAATAAAACAATCCATTCCAAATTATATGGGACAATAACAACCCCTTCAACCTATAATACATATATATAATCGGAGTATAGCATCAAGTCAATGAAACTTCTGGGCTGTTGATCTGGTCAGTTAAGTAGCAGAGGGGGTTGTTAATCAGTTTCAGCTGCTTTGGTGTTAATGAAATTAACAACAGGTGCACTAGAGGGGCAACAATGAGATGATCCCCAAAACAGGAATGGTTTAACAGGTGGAGGTCACTGACATTTTCCCTCCTCATCTTTTCTTACTGTTTTTTCACTAGTTTGGCTACGGTCAGTGTCACTACTGGTAGCATGAAGTGATACCTGGACTCTACAGAGGTTGCACAGGTAGTCCAGCTTCTCAAGGATGTCACATCAATACGTGCCATTACCAGAAGATATCCCAGTACAGTCTCAAGGGCATGGAGGAGATTCCAGGAGACAGGCAGTTACTCTATGAGAGCTGGATAGGGCCATAGAAGGTCCATAAAGCATCACCAGGACCGGTATCTGCTCCTTTGGGCAAGGAGGAACAGGATGAGTACTGCCAGAGCCCTACAAAATGATCTCCACAGGCCACTGGTGTGAATGTCTCTGACCAAACAATCAGAAACAGACTTCATGAGGGTGGCCTGAGGGCCTGACGTCCTCTAGTGGGCCCTGTGCTCACTGCCCGGCACCATGGAGCTCGATTGGCATTTGCCATAGAACACCAGAATTGGCAGGTCCACCACTGGCACCCTATGCTTTTCACAGATGAGAGCAGGTTCACCCTGAGCACATGTGACAGAAGTGAAAGGGTCTGGAGAAGCCATGGAGAACGTCATGCTGCCTGTAACATCGTTCAACATGACTGGTTTGGTGGTGGGTCAGTGATGGTCTGGGGAGGCATATCCATGGAGGGAAGCACAGACCTTTACAGGCTGGACAACAGCACATTGACTGCCACTAGGATGAAATTCTTGAACCCATTGTCAGACCCTACGCTGATGCAGAGTGTCCTGGGTTTTTCTTGGCGCATGACAATGCCCGGCCTCATGTGGCGAGAGTATGTATGCATTGTTTCCTTATAACAGAGAGTTTGGAAAGGACAGATTCACGATTCCTGTCCTTCTTCCAGGCTCTCTAGGAAGGAGTCTTTTCTGGATGGGTTGAAAACATACTTGAGGCATTTCTCATTCAATATTCTTTCTCTCATCTTGTTCGCCAAAGAGTGTCATTCCACCTCCTTGTCTGTCTCAATTAAACACAACACTCCTGTACCCTATTTCACTTCCTTGCACAAGCTTCTTTTATATCAAAACACTACACCACTAACCAGTCATGTGGTCAGGTCAAAGCAGGAGAAGAAGTCTGTGAAGCAGTGAATAGGGATGATCTATGGGACAGCCAATGCAGACACTGAAAACAGGTCAATTGCTAAAAGGAGATAGCATGCAATACCTTAGTTTAGAAGAAGAAAATTGAGAAAAAGCTTGTAACATTTAGCACACATTACTTTTCATTGGCAGTAGATCTTCCCCATACTATCCTGACACTGGCCGTCTAGCAGTGAAGACTGAACTGTCTGCACTTCCATAGTAAAAAAAAAGTGATTTTAATGAGGAATGACTTATTTCACTCCTTTCATGCTTTGGTACTTTGTTATAATGCTTTCCATTGTTCATATGAAAATGATACACCTTTTAGAATATGTATTAGCAATATTGGGTGTATACACTGTAGTTTAGTTTTTATAGCTCCATCTCCTTATTGCAGTCCTCAAAAATCATGTCATTCATTATGTTGTCTCAACTCTCATATGTCCCTTTTATTAGGAGTATTCATTATGTGACATTTTCTGTAACAAACCTAAAAGGAATAATGTGGCAGGATGCTGTTGATTCAGTCTCTTCTGCATTATTATGGCACATGTACTCAAGGACTATTAGCAATAAAATAAAGTGAATGTTAGGAAATGTTTACTTTCATAAAAGTCTTGTTTTGATACATCATTAGTAAATGTGTTAGTAGAAACCTGCAGGACTATATTAAGAAAGTTTAAAATGTAAATTGTTTGGGAAGGGGAAGACTCATGAGGGTGTTTCAGCATCTCTAAGTCAGTCAAGTGTTAGCTGTACAATACAGTGAGTCCAAGGAGGCTGAATACACATTTAAAATTATTCATGGATCTCTACATGACCATAGTATGTCTGATATTTTTCACCAATATTGGTCATTGAGGTATTTTATACTTGTAAGAAGCAACAAATGATTTTAGTTATGGATTGATCACTTTAGTTGTTTATGATATTAAGATGAGCAGATAGCGTTCGACATATATTTATTTTCTTGTATACATAATATAGAGAAAGTATAGGAATCATGAAAAAACTCAACCTCAAGATTTTGATGAATCTTGACATTTTAGATCTTCCTGAGTTCGAAAATATGATTTTTGAAATTATGTCTGTCTATGCGTCTGTGTGTAAACACAATAACTCGAAGACGCTTTGACCGAGGTCAGTGTGATTTTGTGCTTTATATCAAAAATAAGGAATACTATCAGCTTTTGGGCCACTTCCGGCAGCTGGAAATGGTACTTTAACAGAATACTTTTGTGAATTTTCAAGTAAACTATGGTTATAATTACCGATATATGATTTACATTTTGTATAGATATTTATAATGGTAAAAAGTAGGGTGACACGGTGGCACAGTGGGTAGCACTGCTGCCTCGCAGTTGGGAGACCTGGGGACCTGGGTTCGCTTCCTGGGTCCTCCCTGCGTGGAGTTTGCATGTTCTCCCCGTGTCTGCGTGGGTTTCCACTGGGCGCTCCGGTTTCCTCCCACAGTCCAAAGACATGCTGGTTAGGTGGATTGGTGATTCTCAATTGGCCCTAGTGTGTGCTTGGTGTTTGTGTGTGTCCTGCGGTGGATTGGTTCCTGCCTTGTGCCCTGTGTTGGCTGGGATTGGCTCCAGCAGACCCCCGTGACCCTGTGTTCGGATTCAGCGGGTTGGAAAATGGATGGATGGAAAAAGCAAACAGATATGAAATTTGAGAAAAATTACTCAACTGGAAGTAGTATTTTATTTAAACAGCCATCTAAATGTTTTGTATCATGGAAATATAAATGTGTACACGATATTAAATACTGTATTCAATATAATGCATATTCTTTCAATAACTAT
Organism: Erpetoichthys calabaricus; assembly: GCF_900747795.2. Lineage (NCBI taxonomy): Eukaryota > Metazoa > Chordata > Cladistia > Polypteriformes > Polypteridae > Erpetoichthys > Erpetoichthys calabaricus. The sequence goes on along the minus strand of NC_041397.2, from coordinate 70,823,469 downwards.
TATTAATTTTATTTTAATTTGTACATCATCAGTTTAACAATAATGTGTAAACACTAAGCATACCTTGGAAATATAAAGATGGAATGGGAACAATAAACTGCTACATCACTGTCATGTTCCTGGTAATACATTTAATTTTACATTTTTTTTTATTTCTGCTATCATTATCATAATTAAATGTACTTAAATGCAGTTTTACCTATAGCAATTTATTGCAACAAATATTATATAATAGTAACACTTTTTCTATGTTTTTAGGTGATTATAATAACTCTTTTTACTTTGCACATAATTTAGGTAATGCATATGTAAACAGGAAAAAATTCCACCACCCTTTTTGACCTCCCTAAGTGCAAAAATATCATTTTAATATAAAGTTTGATTATAAATAGAGATAAATGACTGTGTATCAATATTATCAATTAGTTATGATGAGAAACAAAAAGATATGATATTTGAGAAATTTTGCTCAACTGGAAGTGGTTCTGATGACCTTTGTCATGGGAGTCGATGGGAGCACACTACCAATTTTTTTTCACTATAATCAGTATTAATCAAATACTTTTTCTTCTGCTTCATAATTCATAAATCTCTGAAAATTACCAGCTATGTTCCAAATAAACTTGGATGTGATTTACTGTGCTTAACCAAAAGGTAAACGGCTTAAAAATTAGGTGTATTGTATTTAGTGGAAATAATGGCCTTTTAAAGCTGTGAAAATGAAAACTTTGAAAACATAAGACTATTTACCAGTTGTTATATGTCTAAATAGATGAACGGTTTATGAGCAGTTAAACCAGCATTTCAATGTACCTGTGCCCAAATTATATTTTTTTCCTCCCAAAAGGTGCCTCATTCACAGGAATTTACCATATTCCATTGGTTCTTCCATTTGTACAAACAAAACCCACAGTTTATTCTCGCATTTACTGTACCTTGTCAGGTCTGCAGTGTGTGTGAAAACATTGCGAGTAAGCCGTCGTCCACCACTGTACTCTTCACTCACAGCATGCTTCTTCCACAATGTGCCATCTTCTCCTCTCCCTACATCAAACTGATGCTGGACGGGTACTTTGTTTTCCATGTTGTGTGAAAACATTGCAATTCATTTTTTCATATGAGTTTAATGTTTTTTTAACTAAATGAAATAACTGGAACTCCAATCTTTTTTTATTACAAGAACTGAAACAGTGCAAATGATTATAAGTGATATTGCTTCTGTAATTACTGCATAATTCACTGGTTTTGCTTGTGGTGATCGGGGATCTTTCATATTAAACAAACAATCAAAAAATGTATCAGCTACATTTTCTGAATTGAATTTCAGGGTTACAACAAAATATGCATTTGCAGTGCTGCAATTTAGAAAAAGTCAAGGAAAGGCAGTAGCACACTGACGAAATAATTAAATGATTTAAAAACA